>NC_050591.1:31795718-31910718 GCF_013368585.1 Megalops cyprinoides | reverse complement strand
AATTTTCAGGAATACAGTACTTTCCTCTTCCCTTTTTCCATTCATGAAGTATTTTCTATGAATTATTAGCTTTTAACATGACTTATTCCTTTTCTTGACATAGGAGCCCAATCAATAATGCCAATGCACACCTTATGCTATTTTTAAGTTATTGATCTCAGTAATATTTGCTTGTAATAATTCAACTGTAATAATTGATCTTTCGGTACTGCATTTATAGATAGTATGAATGGTAGATTGTTTAATGCTACTGCTACTACTACAACTGCCACTACTATAATAATGGAAAAAGAAACAGGTGATAATTACAGGAATACCGCAGGTGCTGCTTCTTCATATTAAGGTGAAAATAGCTTTCAACACCTCTGAAAAGTATCCAGTTGCAGTGTGAATGGATAAATTATGCGTTTAACGTGTGACTTTGTTGAATAAAATCGGTTATTTTTCTGGGGTTACAGGGTTTCATTTCTCTGAAAGAAGAAGCCTTTGCCAATTAATTATCAATGTATCTGTCTTCTGATGCCGCTGTAGTTAATAACTACCTTTGTTGCGATAATGATTTCAACATTCAAACAAACCAAAATACCTGTTAAAGGTAACCCTCCATGATGCTGTGAGGAGCTGAAAGCGTACACTCTGAAAGACGCACGCTAATGTGAGGTGCAGTCACAGACACTGAAAAGCGACGGGTTTGAGACACGCTGCAGCTCAGTGGTACTGTACCCCTCAACCCTGTCACCCAGCGTGATATGAGAGGAAAATAAACCTCACCTTTCGCGTGTAGGCCTCCCGCACCAGCAGGTAGGCCCCTTGGCGGCTCTACCTGGGACGCAGGTGTGGGATATGTCGCCGGGGGCGGGCGAACTCCCCGGCGAGGCGCTCAGCTGCATGCGTCCCGCCCCGGGAGGGGAAACGTCTCATTTGCATCTTCCAAAGGTGTTTTCCTCAAGGTGACGGGAGCGCCTTGTCTGACAGCTCCCCCTATTTACTGCCTCGCGGGGTGCGTCTGCAGGTGCACAGCCAGGGAATGTGGGCAAGAGGTATGTCTACAGGGTTTCTGTGCAGTCAGGGGAGAGGGAGTTTGCAGACTTTGCGAACTTGGAAAGTGCTTCTGCAGGGTTATGCAATCAGCAGAAGGTCCACACGCTTATTGTGTGGTCACGGGAGAGCCTTTGCATTGCTGTGTGGTCAGAGAGGAGTGATTCTGCATGTTCAGAAAGGTGAACGCTGCATATGCAGGTAATGTGCAGTCGAAAAACGTGCATCTCCTGGTGTGTGCGGCCTGGAAGAAACTGTCCAGAGGTGTCTACAACCAGGGAGCATGTCGCTGCAAGAAATTTATTTAAATATGCCAATATATAAATTTACATATATACATAAATGTGTACATTTAAATATATTTAAATGTCAGCTTTCAGCCTGAATACTGATGCAGTGTACACTTCATCAGGTGACAGTCCGGTGTCATTATGGATATCCAGAATTCTCTCATGCAGAGCTTTATGTATGTACATACTTCTGCACTAAGTCATTTCACTCCTGTTATACTAGCTGATCTGATCAACATGCTTGCCCCCAAGCTGCATTTGGATCAATATTCACACTGCTGACAAAGTGCTCTGGGACCCCTGTCCAGTGTTAGTGTGGCTGTGTGACATGTTCCAGCGCTCAGCTGTGGTGACAGTCCCTGAGAGGACCTGGCACCTGCTCTCTCTCATGCAACTGGAGCACAGTGCTGTTACACTAACAACACTGTGTGTGTGTGTGTGTGTGTGTGTGTGTGTGTGTGTGTGTGTGTGTGTGTGTGTGTGTGTATGTGTATGTGTGTGTGCGTGCACTTTGTAAGTGTTTGTGTGTGTCTGTGGGTGCATGGTAGCATGTGTACATGCAGGTGAAGGTCTAGTTTTTATGTATGTGTGCACACTGTATTTTTGTCACCTCTGTGTGAGTGTACATGTTTAAGTGAATGTGTGTGTGTGCTCTGTAAGTGCGTGTGTGTGCGTGTGTGTGTGTGTGTGTGTGTGTGCGCGCATGCTCTTGTGTGTATATGTGTGTGGGTGAGTGGGTGGATAACTTCAGGGCCCTGGACTATAGGTGAGAGGGGGTGGCGGAATGATAATAAGCTGCTTTTGAAAAAGGAAGCCCCAGTGGAGCATATTTGTAAGTCGGTTCAACAACAGCAACCTGTTTAATTGACAGAAGGTGAGGAGAGTTGGTGTAATTGAAGTAAGCCGCTCTGAATACCGATGCTACTGTCGGGAATATCATTGTGAATAGCAGCAACTTCTAATAATACTGATACAGGTTATGCAATGTGTGGCGTTCACTGTAAGCCTTATCAGATTCAGAACAGAACCCCTGAATATGTGCTCCTTTGACAGCATAACTATTCTGTTAGCATGTTAATTACCAGGTAATTATTCTGTAATAGTGATCATTTATCCCTGTCACATTCTGCCCTCTTGTTCCCACCTCCACCCCCTGTAACTGTGTATCACCTCGGCCGGATCACAGGATCTTTCAGTTTTCCCAAAGCCCCCGGAGGCCAGTCTTTCTCTCTCTTTTCCTCCGCACGCTTTTTCCCACACCCTCACGGAGAATTTGGCGGCCCGGAAATCGATTTGCCATCAGTCACCGGGCCGTTTTGGGCCCCGCCCAAAAGAATAATCCGCAAGTCAGGCCCCAGAATAAGCAGTAAATTGATAAGAGGGAAATCGATGCTCCACCCCTGGCCCTGGGTCACTCGCTCTGCTACAGCTCCCCGGCAGAGAGAGAAAGAGAGGGAGAGAATATTCCGCTCACCTTTCAGAGGCCTTGTGGCATCAACGTTACTCAAAATCCTGCTTTTTTTCCCCCCGTAATGATTTGAATGAGCATGTCTGTGTGCGGCTGTGAGCCATCCATCTGGTTCCCCTGAAGGTCGATACAGAGCTGGCCCCGCGGAGGAGGCTAATCCCTTAGTGCTGAATGAATATGTATGCTTTTGAAAAATGATAGTAATGCCCCCCCACCCACTCTTCTCAGATTACAGTCGTTGTTCGATAGCTTTGTCTGACTGTTGTTTCAGTGTCTCTCTTTCTTCCCTGGAGTGATGGTTGATAGATTTTCGATTACTGAATATGGCCTGAGCCCCATTATGGCTGTCCTTATTTAGGCACCCTCAACCCACTAGCCCCCAACTACACACACGCACACACACACACACACACACACACACACACTCCAGCACAGAGATATTGGAGGCGTGAGTAAAGCGTGGACTTTTTGAGTAACAAAGTGATCCCACTCCACACCTCCTTGGTTGACGGATTGATGGAGTCCTGACCTGCCATATCGCTGTATGTCCTCACACATTAAAACCATTCAAATCATCTCCCCGCTCCGCGGCTGTTTGACAGGCCTTTTCCGTGGGCCTCGCGGAGAGAGAAGCCTGTCACAGACTGTAATTTAGCATCTACAATCCATTCCCCAGAACGGGCCCTCGGCTTTTAGTGTATTAACCTGCATTAACACATGCCTGCACGCCGGCCCCTCCCCTGCCTCGAACCCAACTCCGGCCTGCTGATGGAGCACCCCGAGAGAAAGCTGTCAATGGGTTACAGTCAGTGAGCCGCAGAACTGGAGTGATTTACCGAGATTATTATTCTCTGCGTTTCTGCTGTGTGTGTGTGTGTTTTTTTTATTTTTTTTTCTCTCTTTCACGGCATTGTTCACTCAAATCCTGTCTCTTAGCCAGCAGCATTAGACTCGATAAATCTGTTATCGGAGGGGAGCAGAGAGAGGCGGGGAGCGGTGATGTATCTGTGAATTTGTCAGGGAAGCGCCGTCCCAGAAAAGGAATGAGGTTCATGGGAAGGACAGGGTGAATATCCTTCAGAAGGCACCTGCTATTACCATCATTTCAGAACAAAATTCCTGAAAATATTTGTATTAGCACGGAGACAAACGGACAAAGTGACAGAGAAAGTGAGAGAAAGGGAGAAAAAAGCAAAAGCGGATGAGAGAGAGACAGAGAAAGAGAAAAATTGCCCAGTGCAGTTGTTTAAAAAAGGCTTAATAGCCTCTAAGTAAAGCCTATTACATCCCTTTAAACCACGTTCTGAGTGCAGACCCCTTTCTTAAATATAGATTTAGCCCAAAGACAGGTGAGAGAAAGGGAGGACGCCTCTTTGAGTCCAATTAAAGCCTGTCAGGGGGAGAAGACAGTCTCCTTCTCGCCCCCTTACTGAAAGCCGATCTCCCCTGTTGCACCATTACGGCAGTGAGAAGCCTCTGGAAGCTCTGATCCCCATCGGGGGAGACTCCTGACCCTGAGCTGGGGGGGGGAATGGGGGAGGTGGGGGCTCACGGCAGCGCTGTGCTGAGATCCATCCTGTTCCCCATAGATGCAGAGGCAGCCTCCAGCACTGGGAGGGGGGGGGAGTTGCCGGGGCCACGGGGTTTCCAATAAATGCTGAGATCGGGATGAGGGCGGGGTCAAGGAGGAAAGAGAGCATGGGGGAAGGGGGGGGGGGCAGCTGAGAGAGAACAGGAGAGTGAAAGAGCAGAGGAAAAAAAACAAGGAATAGGGTGGTAGAGGGACTGCATAGCAAAACCATGAGAAGGGGGGGGGGGGCTGCCTGGGAAGAGAAGAAGTGGTGGGAGTGCAGTACTATTAAACCCTGTCATTGCGTTCTCAAGTCAAGCCTTTTTTAAAAGCTATTCGAGGTCTCGACAGACGTCAAAATTATTTAATCACAGCGGGCACTGTGGTCTCACTTGGGCTATCAAAAAAAGTAAAACACAGACATGTAATCAGTGCTGGAATTGCCATGAAGGCCTTTGGTTTTTTTTCCCCCCCTCTCTCTAATTCAACACAAGTTTGTATTCCTGATTGGAGCCACGCAGTGCAGAAAAGACGCAAGGTGCTGCACATTAAGTACCTGCTCTGAATCCCCACAGGCCTCAACACTTACTGTTCCACAGAAATTGAGAAAAAGTATCAAGCCACCGCAGTCACGGAGTGACGGAAGCACTTCTGTAGGATTGCTCATGTGCTTACACAGGGGTTTTTGCACACATGCACACTGCCAGTATGGAGCCGGTGTCCTCATCAATCTCGAGAACGGTGGACGGACGACTCGCAGAGGCGGGTGAGGCTCCACCATCTGCTCCTGTCCAGCAAGCGCGCGCTGACCGGTGAAGGCGGGTGTGTGTGCGTGTGTGTGTGTATGTGTGTGTGTGTGTGTGTGTGTGTGTGTCTGTGTCTGTGTCTGTGTCTGTGTCTGTGTCTGTGTCTGTGTCTGTGTCTGTGTGTGTGTGTGTGTCTGTGTGTGTGTGTGTGTGTATGAGAGAGTGTGGGGAAGGGGGTAGAGACTGATTGGCCAGATGAGCTGGGCAAACGCGACCGCGGTTTGTTTGCCGTTGTGATTATCGCCGCGGATCAGAGGGAAGCGGAGGCTGCACAGGGCCTCTCGCCAGCACCCTAACTGCCCCCTCCCGCCACTCCTGCGGCAGGGACGGCGCTCTCTCCCCATTTCATTTGCCTAATCTCCACGCCGGGCCTTTTCTGCCGGGTAATCCACTGTCTAAATGTTATCTTTCAGGTGAGACACAAGCCTGCCAGCCAAACATTAATCAGGTTTTTATGTCTCCACATGCTCTCCCTGCCCACTGTCCTGCCTCCCTGTCCTTCCTCGCTTCCTTTATTTGCTCATTTTGTTAAATTATTTCTAGACCCCCTGCCCCCATCCCCCCACCCCCCCACCCCCGGGTTCGGTGAAATGGGTCTCTCCCCCCACGCCACTCCGCACGTCTCCGGTTGAAAATTAAGCATTAAGGGTGACGCCCAGGAAGGAGAGTTTTAATTTCATATCATGACATTTTCGGGCCAAAACGGAGGCGGCGGTGCTAAATGTCAGAGCGAGAGGTGGGTCGGGATTACGGCAGGCCGTGTGCTCCCCTCCTAATTTAAAATTTCACATTTTTACCCCGTGTGAACCTTACGCTTCTCCGCCGAGTGCTGTGTGTCAGGGAGAGCTTACCGCATGCCTAAAGAGAGAATATGTCTGAGCCCAATGAGGGGAAAAAGAAAAAAACTTGGCTGTTATCTCTGTGCACTCCCACACTTGAAGGTGCTTTAGACATTTCCAGCAGGCCATCCTGACTTCCTGTGACCGCCTCGGTCTGAAAATCGCAGCAGCGTCACTGATGTGGCTTATCCCTCCGCCACTATTAATAGAGGCATTATGAAAGAGAGAGAGAAAAAATCATTTTCATAAGTGGGGGGGGATACACAATGCAGTGATAGAGTAGGGAAAGCACTTTGCAGCCTTTTTATCTTGCGCTGGAGCTCGTCAGCGGTATGTAATCAAGTCAAGGACACGTGCGGGACACCTCAGACTGGAACTCTTGTACCTCCAAATGACGGCAAGTCAATATCGAGGGCGTTTGGGCGGGGGCTCTCTCGAGCCTTGGTGACAAACACCTGCACCTCACACAATCTTAAAATGAAAACACATAGCATTGATTAACACAGCTGTGCCTCATTTGTAGCTCAGTCACTGAGGTATGGTGGCCAGGCTAAAGGAACTTCATTTGGTGGCTTTGTTGTCTGTCTATCTATCTATCTATCTGTCTATCTATCTATCTGTCTGTCTGTCTGTCCATCTGTCCGTCTGTCTGTCTATATCCAGTCTGATTTGTAGAGTTTGATTAAAGCAATTTTAAGTCTAGCATTCCTTTCTAATGCAGGAGCAGAGAAAGCGTTGGGAGGGGGAGGCAGCGAAGGGCTGATTCCCTGCGGTGGCTCTACGGGGATGTGCAGGATAAATTTACCGTCACCAAGAACAAAAACAAAGGCGTAATTGGGAACTCAGACACTTTCCACAGACACACACTCAGCCAAGGCTGCTAACAAGCTAAATGAATAGGCACTGGGCTGTTTAACCTCATTGGCCCCCAACGCACCAAATTAGGGTGGAAAGAACACTCGTATGGGGAGGCAGAGAAGATTAAAAGTTTTCAGCGTTAGCATCTGACATATGGATGTAGAGGAGTCATTTTGATATGCAGGGTTCTTTTCCATGTGTTAAGACAATTAAAAAAAACGTGCGTGGAGTATTTACATATGGCAAAGGTATAAGCATTAATAAGGCTGGCTCACTGGCGCAGCCAGGATTACTGGGTGAAGTGCTCACCTTTCAGTGCAATCTCCTGTATACTGGAGAGAGGAAAGAAGACTGCGTGTTTAGAGGAGAACTTTGCTCAATGCAACGCTGAAAGGTAAAGCAACCACAATGCAGTGTCCTTGGCGACGCGGCTCAGTGACAATCAAGCCTGCGGGTGACAAGCTTCAGCCTAAACTGTGATTGACAGGCTGCGCGGCTGCCAGTAATTTCTCATGGTTATCACTGTTAATGAGTGCACAAAAGAGGGAGGGGAGATGATTGGAGAGATGGGGTTGTTTTTCTAACAATACAAGAAATGAAAAAGGTTGCGGTGGTGACAAAATGACTTGTCGCCCATTTATTTTGCTGCGTCTGCAGCGAATCGTGCAATCTAAGCAAATATTCCCCCTAATGATATTGGCAAGCTCTGAGAACGGGGAGAGCGTTCGCAGTTAATGAAGGAGACGCCGGCGAGGCTGATAAGGGCAGCGTGGAGTTTCGGTGTCCTCTGCTCTCTCGCGGGCCTGAAGGCTGACCCCGTGTCTCTCTCCCAGGGCCATTATTCAGGCCGTAACAAGGTGATTCATTTAGCGTGTCTGCGGAGCTGAATTAGATCCTTGCCCGAGCGAGAGTCAGAGGTAAACATAAAGACCGGCAGGCCGTGAAACGGGGAAACATTTGCGGAATTTTTTTTTTTTTTTAAACCTTGGGCTGGGACGGTAATAAAGACTTATGATAAAACTGTCATTAGCAAAGTCTGAACATAGTGTCGGCTGATCCGGCGCCAAGAGAAGGTTAACATGCGGTGCTATCCTTGGTGCTGAAACGGCACCAGATCAGCAGGGTGTAGAGCTCTACCTGCTGCTCTCACTCGGCCACACCCACTGAATTCCTTTAGTGCATGTGTGTCTGCATGCATGTGTGTGCATGTGCGTGTGCGGGCAACATCATGTCTGCCGTTCTTGCTGCAGGAAATATCCTTTTGTGACTGTTTTATTCACCTTCGGAATCTCACGCTGTCAGCACACAACCGCCCTTTGTTGTCATGTATTTATGTAACAGCATGGTTCCCTCTCAGATTCGTGCTTAAAATTTATATCTTCTCCAGTGAAAATGGGGCCTTAGTGAAGATGGCTGTGGTTCAGAGCTCTGTCACGGTTTGGGGCTCTTGATTGGATCTCTTCAGCATAGCTCCTTTGACCTACTGCTGTGCTCAGGCAGCTAAAACGGCTTAAATCAGATGCCACAATCCACCGTAGAGGTCTGATCATCATCCCCACTCCTGTGAACCACCAACAGACACACAATAAGTGGTTATGTCTAAGTAGGAAGCGGGGACAGCAAGTGTAGTTCTTGGTATGGTCCTCAATAAACAGAATTTGCCGGAGCATAGAGGTAGTATTTGGCTGACATTGTTCAAAGATATAGTCGTATGCTGTAAAATACTAGAATTTGTATTTGAGAAACAAATATTTTGAAATGAATATTTTCATAAAAATGCTAGCCTTCATATATTCAGCCAGGGTCAATCATTGTAGCCTGCACTCAGAGTGTGTAGAGCGAGGCCACTGAAAGAGGAAGGTAAACATCTGAGACTGCAATTTCCTTCCCTTGGCATCTACGCAAACAGAAAAGTGCCCTACCAAAATAATAATATTGTGAGATTCAAGTCACTGTAAACACAGTTCACCTTAGAAAAGAGATAAAAAGAGGAGAATTGTGGGAGCGAAAAAAGAGTGCCCTGAAAATCTATAGCCATTCATGTTCACTGTCTATCAAGTTTGATTTTTTTCCTTCCTCTAATCAAGCAAACAAATGTGCTTGGGGCGATGGACCCAGTGATGGTTGTTGTGGCAACAAGGAACGGTTACCAGGATGAGGAGAGAGGGAGAGAGGTGGGGATGAGGCAGTGCATGGATGGGTTGAAACGTGCAGCTTTCCCATACAGACATGCTGGGCTCATGGAGGCAGAGACAGAGTGTGTGTACAGGTGTATTCAGGGCGGCTGTGACTGTGGTTCTGCAGCTTATATCATTTAGCTACTTAATTAGACTTCACAGCATTTAGCACTGTGGTCTGGTGCTGCTCTCTCTCTCCCTGTCTCTCTCTCTCCCTCTCTTCCTCCATCTCTCTCTCTCTCTCTCTCCCTCTCTTCCTCTGTCTCTCTCTCTCCCTCTCTTCCTCTGTCTCTCTCTCCTCCATCTTCATCATTGTGTCTTTCATTCACTCTCACTCACCATCTCACGTGTTTAGAATCAACAAGCACATGGTAAGCACTCAAGGGAAGCAGTAACTGTTCATCAGTGTGAGTGGTTGTGTGTGTGTGTGCGTGTGTGTGTGCGTGTGTGTGTGTGTGTGTGTGTGTGTGTGTGTGTGTGTGTGTGTGTGTGTGTGTGTGTGTGTGTGTGTGTGTGCGCGTGTGTGTGTGTGTGTGTGAGAGATGAATCCCTGGTACAAAAGATCACAGAACTCGAGCAAGTGTGCATGCTGCCCTCCAACCATGAAGGAACTCCCTGTACAAACATCCCTCTGAACAATACTAATCCAATGGCAGGGGCCATCCTCTGTTACGTGAGCCCACGGTGTGAGAGAGCGGGAAGCAGCAGAATACCTCTGCATAATCCCTATACCCCAGCGTGCTGCCTCACCTGCCGGGGGAGAGGTCTACGCAGGGGCGGGCGCTGTGAGAAGCGAGCGCGGCAGCTTTCAGGGAAACCGCCATACCCGCTAATCCCCGTAATGCGATACGGTCGTGTTCCGCGCACGTTAATTAGACCAGATTGTCTGTTTTTATTTTTGTCCGAGCGTTAACGAATGCGCCGCATCTGCTAGCCCGAGCCTCCCCGAGAATTCAGCTTCGAGCGAGGAACCGTGGGATCGCGTTTCGCTTAAGTACGACCCCGGTAATGGGGGGAAAAATTCTTATAAATAAAACACGGCCCACGTCTAATGGCATAATAGATTCCGCAACGTTGAAATTGCCTCTCTGCAAGTGGTTTGCCAGCGGGGTAATGTGCCATACATCATTGACAATGGTCTTAAACAGTGCATTTTATGTACATTGAACTGCAGTTTATCCTTACTAGGACAAGAGCGGGCAAGACATTAAGCTGGGAGGGGCTCGATGATTAAGATGGCAAAGGGAGGCATTCATGGGTGGTGACTTTTTACATCGCTGTCACACTGCGGACCACAGCGTTATTATTCCACCTATTAAAGAATTCGGCGCAAAAAGGTTACAGCCCTAAAAAATCAGAGCCCGTCACAAAGGGGACCGCGGTGACATTTGCTGTGCCACTGAAGCGCTATACGTTTCATCATATGCGTTTCATACCCTGCTGCCCGCCTGGCACACAGACGCCCCACCGCCACCTGGCGCCGTGCCCTTCCTGAGTTAGGGGGTAGCTGGGCAGTGGTGTGTGTCAAACCCAGCAAGGGCTGCTTGTGTCAGCCTGTCTCAGTATTGGTCCTTATAGGACATTTTCAGCAATGACACTCAAAGGTGCACTATAAAACCAGGGCATGATTGTGGTGTCAACCTTTGCTGTCCTTATCTAGTTGTCCATCTGTTTATTTGGTTCCCTGTCTGTCATCTGTCTATCTCTCTTTGTTTTTTCTGTCCAAAAAGCCTTTCACACCACAGAGAGAGCTACTCTTAAGCCAGCCTCGCAACCACCGTTTGAGCTTCGGTGTGAAGGAGTACTGAAAAAAGCTGGCCATGCACTACTTTTTTTGGGCCAGGATTCACATTACGTTGGAGGTGGTGCAAAGCCAGCCGTAAGCTAAATTGCTTGTGGTGTGAACTGAGGAGGTGGAGATTGCCAGTGTGGTTTATCACCCCAACACTTACTGTCAAAGGAAAACCAGTTGACTTCACTCCAGTTGGAAAATTTAGAAAATTTTGCTTACGTCTGTATTTGTCATAGCTTCATTTGTTTCTCTTGAAAAGCGCTGCAAAGACCAAAGAACTGACAGGATTGCTTTATCAGCATGTTAGGTAACTACCTAGCTAGTGCGTTAGCTGTCTATCTCGCTAGCTCAACGGATGTTCAAATCCAGAGGAAAGGCGACAAAGATGCTATGTGTGGCAGGATGGCACTGACAGAGGAATGTAGATATGGGTGGTCAGCAGCTGCTTTAATTTCTCAGCAATTACAAATATTACTAGGAATATTCATGGCCTATTTGACATATGTCAGGAAGCTTTAAAAATACCCTGGATATATATACAGGTTATGCCCCAACCTGGTCAAGATCCAGTCGAAGGTGACTTTCCTCATTGCAATATGTAAATTCCACACTAGCACAGAAGTGGCTTGTAGGTGGAGTTATGGTCTTAGTATGAATGGTGATCAGGGGACAATCCATCTTATTGCAGTAGGCTGTAACATGGTTTCCTAGATGTAAAAATGGCTTTTAACTATAAGTATCTCACTCTCACACCCTCTCCTTCTGTGGTCACCTCTCTTTCACATACACATACTAACTGGGAACTGCAATGTACCCAGAAACAAGCTGGGCACCAGGAGAAAATACAGAGCGGCGCAACTGCAATCCACAGGGGTGCAGAAAAAGTCATACATGCCATGTAGACGTTGGGATACAAGGAGAAAACTGGGGGTGCACTGAGGTCCGTCTGGGGGTGCAGTGTACCCCTAAGCACCCCCATAGCGCCGGGCCTGCCCAGAAATGATACATTTTCATCACAGCCCCTGCTGTTTCTCTCACCTCTATCCCCCTGTGACTCCAGATTCATATTCAGAGATTGAATGTGTATCTTAGTCAATGTTGCCATATCACCACCACCCACCATAAACAACACCCAATCTCAGAAATCTTCACCTCCTCACCCACATTACATTATTGCCATTTAGCAGACACTCTTATCCAGAGCAAGCAGTAGCAACAGCAGCAGTGCCCAATGGAACCAGCAACCTTTTGGTTATGGGCCCCTCTCTCTACCATGCCCCCCGCCCCCCCCACACCCACTCATGGCCTCCCTAAGTGGCTGTTTGCCTTGGTTCCTACCCTGGGTGTTTTCATAGGTCCATGTTCCTCCAGAGCAGCACAGCAGCAGATCAGGAGGAAGTGTTTCTCAATGGCTGGGGCTCCTGTTAATGAGGATTAATTACTCATGCATGCACTTACAGGAGAGCTAGAGGGCCTGAAGGCTGCTCTCATCGGATGCTGAGTTTTCTAGGGTAATTGTCTAAGTTAGGAAAACTCTTTGATAGAGAAGAAGCAAGTGGTAATGAACACTGATGTGTGTGTGTGTGTGTTTGTGCGTGCGCGCGCGCGTGTGTGTGTGCGTGCGTGCGTGCGTGCGTGCGTGCGTGCGTGCGTGCGCGTGCGTGTGTGTGTGTGTGTGCGTGCGCGTGTGTGTGGTTACGTGTGTGTGCGCGTGTGTGCGTGCATGCGCGCGTGTGTGTGCGTGCGTGTGCGTGTGTGTGTGTGTGAGTGTGTGAGTGTGTGGTGTGTGTGTGTGTGTGTGTGTGTGTGTGTGTGTGTGTGTGTGTGTGTGTGTGTGTGTGCGTATGCGTATGTGTGTGTGTGAGTGTGTGTGTGTATGTGTGTGTGTGTGTGTGTGTTTGCCTGCGTGTGTGTTTGTGTGTGTGTGTGTGTGTGTGGTGTTTGTGTGTGTGCGTGTGTGTGTGCGTGTGTGTGTGTATGTGTGTGTGTGTGTGGTGTTTGTGTTTGTGTGTGTGTGTGTGTGTGTGAGTGTGTGTGTGTATGTGTGTGTGTGTGTGTGTGTGTGTGTGTGGTGTTTGTGTGTGTGTGTGTGTGTGTGTGTGTGTGTGTGTGTGTGTGTGTGTGTGTGGTGTTTGTGTGTGTGTGTGTGTGTGTGTGTGTGTGTGTGTGTGTGCGTATGTGTGTGTGTGTGTGTGCGTATGTGTGTGCGTATGTGTGTGTGTGAGTGTGTGTGCATATGTGTGTGTGTGTGTGTGTGTGTGTGTGTGTGTGTGTGTGTGTGTGTGTGCGTGCGCGCGTATGTGTGTGTGTGAGTGTGTGTGTGTGTGTGTGTGTGTGTGTGTGTGTGTGTGTGTGTGTGTGTGTGTGTGTTTGCCTGCGTGTGTGTGTGTGTGTGTGAGTGTGTGTGTGTGTGTGAGTGTGTGTGTGTATGTGTGTGTGTGTGTGTGTGTTTGCCTGCGTGTGTGTGTGCGTGTGTGTATGTGTGTGTGTGTTTGTGTGTGTGTGTGTGTGTGTGTTTGCCTGCCTGCGTGTGTGTTTGTGTGTGTGTGTGTGTGTGTGTGAGAGAGAGATGCTTCTGTAACTGTGCTGTACACACACAGGATGACCTCAGGATGGTAACTTCCTTGCTATTGTCAGCCTGACATCACTGAACACGAGCAACGCAGCGGTGGGCACCAGCTGACAGTGACACGCAGGGTGGCTCATTGTGTCAGGAGATCACTCTCTGCACACAAAAAAAAGGTGGCCTCTTTACTGAAAGCACGTCAATTCCGAGAGAAAGTAAAGACGGCAGCAGCAGAGGATCCATACGTAATAGAGGCAAACTGAGCAAACACAATTCTGAAAAAATCAATGCGCTTTTCTACTCCCATTATATATTAGCTCTGTCTAAAGAACTGTTTCCCTCTGTCTTTTGTTCCCGCCCAGGGCAAAGGAGGCCACGCTGTGCGAGGGTATTTCCTGCATTGAATAATTAAGGAGAACAGAGCTACAGTATGTGGCATGGCGTTCCTCATCTCCATGAGGTGGAGTCAGGGTAGTGTCTCGCTGCTGCTCACAGCGAGGGAACAGTGTCCCTGAATACTCCATTGCTGGCGGCAGAGGGAGAGAAAGAGGACAGAGAGGTGGAGAGGGAGGATGCTTTTTTTCGTGGTGCAGGTGGCTCCTGTCCAGTGGCAGTGCACCGTCTCCTCTGTGTGAATGTCATCTCTATAAAGCCGCGCCACGCGGTGATGACATCACACGCCCAGGTGACTCTCTGAAGTGCCGTCTCCGGCGGTGCGTGCGGGGGGGGTCGGAGTCTGAGTGCGAAAGCAGGGGGTGCCAGCGGGCTTCTGTCACTCTGCTTTTTTTGAAGGGGCTCCCCCATCCCCTCGTCCCCCGTCGGCCCCACACCCCCTGCGGAGTGCCACAGGTGTAATGTGCTGGTGCGTTCAGGTGATGAAAGCGGCTGGGTAATGAATCCTCTCAGTACCGCCATTTCTCAACCCGGGCCAGCCAAACGACTCTGACAGCCTGTCTCTTCCTAGTCCGCCGCTTTGTCTGTGTTTTGTTCTCTGGGCGCATGTATCCTAATTTCTTTTGTTGCGTGAGTGTGTGTGCATCTGTGTGTGTCTGTATGCATGCCTGTACATTGTTGTGATTGTCTTGCTTTTTTGCATTTGTGTGTGTGTGTGTGTGTGTATGAGTGTGTGCATATGTGTGCATGTACATATGTATGTGCGTGTGTGTATGTGCGTGTTCTATGTCTGATGAAAGTGTAAAGGCAAACTGCGTGTCGGGTTAAACTGAGTGTGTCTCCCTCTCCCGGTCCCTCTCCCGGTCCCCTCTCTCAGCACAGTTATTGCTCATTTGAGCCAGGCTTTGGTGAGGCAGCTCGGGCGTGGAGAGGGTTCGGCCCTGCAGATGCAGAGGATGCAGGGGACGGCGAGGTGTTACTCAAGGCAGCATGCGGCATGAGGCGGCTGCTGATTGGACACTTGATTATTTATTTATCATCTTTTGTCACTTGTCTAATATTTGCGTGCGTGCAGCGGAAACCCGCAGGAGCAGCCAAATGCTCTGCGCCCCCCCCCCCCCCTTCGGGCCTGTGTACGGTCTGAAAGCCATCAGCGTGGTGTGCAAACATTCAGTGCCCACCCCCCCCCCCCTTCCCCCCAACCCCCCGTTTTTAACAGCCCCTTTCCCTCTCCCCCTCCCCCTCCATTTGGGCACAGACACTCTTTGGTATGCACTGAAATTCAATCAGATGCTTAATTACATCTTAACATGGGTTCCTACCAGCTGCCATTATTCCCTTGTTCCTGATTAAAGGGATTAGAAAAATGAAATTTAACAGTGGATTTACATACTGCTCTAAAAGGGGCTTCTCCTGTCGCTCTGTCTGCCCGCCTGCCTGGACAGCGCTCTCCTCTCATTGGCTGCTTCCAAAGCGCGTGTTGGCTTGGCGAGTGTTTCCAACTGCTCCTACAGAGCGCACGTCTGAGCATGAAGGTGTAGATACGTAGTCTGAAATTTATGTGAATATAAACACACTGTAACCACACTGAACACAAGCGCAAGGACATGTCATTCATATACACATAAAATGTTCAGTCAGATTTTGATTATGTCCTACATGGTATGTGCATGCCAGAGGTGGGGGTATGCATGAATGCAAACACCTCACATTGGCAATCTACCATACTTAATTATCTTAATTTCAGGTGATTTTCATGTATAATTTGCTGTATACCTAAGTCACCATCACAATCTTCATCAAATCGCATGCATATTAGCCAGTAGCTCACCTTCATAATCTCTGTCTACTCACCTGTTTCATATCCAACACCTACCCTGCATAATCTCTGTCAATTCACCTGTAAAATATCCATTAACTCACCTGCACGGTATAATCTCTAACAATTCACGTGCATAATCCCCAAGAGCTCACCTATATAATCTGCTTTATCATTATCATTACCATTTACGGTGATGAAAGTAGGCTAGTGCCTTTGTTATATTTTTCCAAATGAAACCGGACATGGTAGTTGCGTTGTAGTGAGAGTAAATATGCTAATTTAGCATGTTGAATCGTGGGTGCTGGATCATCCCGCCGTGATTATCCCGTTGATGTGTGGGATCATTCCGGAATATGTTACAATAACATTTGGGGCAATTTTTTTCTTATTCTGTGAGTAATAACTTGAGGGCTTACTTTTCAACTTAATCTGCTGGTCTATTGAAGCCGAACTAAATCTCTCTGAAAGCTGATCTCGTGTCAGTTTTCTGTTTATGTCGTGCAATTAAAAACGGGGTTTCTGTGTGCATTGGAGAGCTTTAAGGCTTAAGGGGCACCGCACAATTAAATTGTTCGAGCTGTATTGCGCGTGCATTTATTAAGCGTATGTATTATGTATGTTTGTGCGTTTATTGAGTTTGACAGAATAACGAATACGCACACACGCAGCTGCACACAGAGGAGCCGTTTGAGTTTTAATCTTGGAACAAACTGCATCAATCATTAACATTTTGGTTTTGATGAAGGTTTCGGTAATTAATCCCAAAGAAACCGCGAGCGTGTCAGACGATACGATGAGAGTGACGGGCGGTCGGAGCTCTGCGTGTCGTTTGCAGCCCTGACCAGCGAGGTGCGTTAGCCTGCACCGCCCCCTAGTGGCAATTTTTTAAACCACCATTTTCGACTCTTAACTTCCCTGCATGTTCGGAATTAAGGCATTTCTTGGATGGAGTTTCTTGTCTGCCTTAATGCATTTTGAAACCAGTGAATTTATAATATTATTATTATTATGTTATGGTTTTTTATTATGTTTAAATAGCTTTTTAAAATGCCATTGTAGGGTTTTGACTGTTTTTAGTTCAAAAGGGTGTCACTCGTATCACTTAGGTGCTGTAAGTGCAAAAACCGCTAAAAATGTTGTTGTAAAAGGCAAGGTATTGCTTCAACCACGTTTTCTGTTTGTTATGTTGTATCATAACACCTGTGAAGTTTGTGTCTGCTGTTTCCTGTATCTCTATACCCACAGACGAGAGATCACAATATGTGATGTACAGTAATTATGTTAAGAAATGTATTTGTGAGTTTGTGCGTGCAAGCATGTGCGTGTGTGCATATGCGCACACATGCGTGAGTGTGTGTATGGTTGTGCATGTGTATAGTGTGTATGTGTGAGTGACTGACTGTGTGTGTGTGTGTGTGTATGTGTGTGGGGAAAATATGCTCGTAAAGGCGCGTGGCTGACATCACTGCAGGTCTGATCACCACTTGACTGAGAGTCACATGTCAGTCAGTCTCTCGGTTGGTCATGTCACCCCCCCCCCCCCCCCCAAACACGCTCCTGTCCAAGTTGCTGTATCAGCGCAGGAGGTCCTGAGGCAACACTTCAGTCAGCAGCACACACACTCTCAGACCCGCTGTCAACAGGGGACTGGAACGTTCTACAGCGGCTGCTGTCGAGTCATCATCTCTGCTCATTATCTCTCACGCTGCGAGCACTTACACGACAGTCTGTGACTCTGCTTCAGTTCACCACAGTCGACCAATAAGCATGAGAAGGGCTCTACCTTGTGGCTGCTTGTGGTATTACACATGTGAAATTCTCCCCATTGCGGTACATGCTGGCATTGTAATGATGTGTATGTATTTGTGCATGCATTTTTATGGCTTATGTTTGTGTTTTGTAAGATTTTTAAAAGAATTTTGTATGATTTCAAAAATGTTACGCCGTGAGGGATACAAATCATATCGCAAACTGTTTCTGAAAATTTATGGAAAAGTTTCCCATTTCGTGGATTTTTTTCACTAAATGTTTTCTGCAATGTCTGCTTTTGAGAAAGAGAGTTTGAGAGAGCTGGAGGGGCTTTATTTTGATGCAAAACCGTGAAAACGCAGAGCAAGTCTGCATCTCAGTTAGACATCAGAGTTGGTCTCCTCTGTCTCTGTGGCTCTGTGGCTCTCCCCCGTGGCTCACAGCGTAGGAGTGTGCAACATGCGGTGACGTTTGCGTTTGGTCTCCTCTGCTGCCCTCTTTCAGGAGGAAAGAGCAGGTATGCAGTGTCACAGACATGGGACACAAAGCTTTGAGCGGTAACAGAGGTAGTACCCACAACTTTTGGGGGTCGCATGAAGGAGGACCAGTGCTTTGGGCGTTTAAGTTGCAGCCAGAGTTAATTGGACAGACAGGAAGGGGAGAAGCTCTGGAACAGGGCCTCTAGCACTCTGGCCTAAATCACCTCAACTATAGCAGCTGACATCCTGAGAGCCAGTGTGTTACGCCTGTTTCTTTTCAAGACAATAGACACACACACACACACACAAACACACATGTATGCGAACAACCACACACATACAAACACACATACATGTGAACACCCCCACAGACACATATACAACATAAAAAGAATTATCACAAGTTAGTTTTTCTAGGGACAGTGCTTTGGAGCCATATAAAAGAGATATGTTGAGATGTTCATAATCAGTTGTAGAAGTAATTCTGAGTTGACTCAGGGGTGTTATAACACTGGTTTCCATGTGATACACTGTTTCTCTCACTGTTGTCACCATGAACTGTGCTAAATACTTTCCAGGCAACGTTTCCCCAGTCAGTAGCAATTAGCAGAGTGTGAGCTGGCAGTGTGGATTGAGTGTGTAGGTTGTGTATGTGTGTGTGTGTGTGTGTCAGGCCTGGAGCTGTGGGGGTGCTTAGGGGTGCACCCCCAGTTGTGTCCTTATATCCCAATGTCTGCACGGTATTTATGACTTTTTGTGTATCCCCATGGATTGCAATTGCACCCCTCTGTACTTTCTCCTGGCGCCAAGCCTGGTGTGTGTGTGTGTGTGTGTGTGTGTGTGCGTGTGTCTGTGTGTGTGTGTCAGAGAGTGAGAGAATACTATGTGTGGAAGGCTCTTGCTGTCAGGTCAGCTGGGAGAGTGAGCGTGTGTGTGGCAAAGGGACTCTGAAAGGTTTACTGTGCCAGAGAGACTGTGTTATGCAGAGTGTGTCAGCTTTACTGTGAGCTGAATCTCATGACGTCATTCTTTCGGGGCTGAAGCACTTTTCCTTGTGTGAGAATGCCAAGGGAAAGTCATTGCAATCTGAAATGCCTGTCTTCTCTCTTTACAGAGGCTCTGTCTCATTCTGTATTTTACAAAATGTGTGTGTGTGTGTGTGCGCGTGTGTGTGCGTGTGTGCGTGTGTGCGTGTGTGTGTGTGCGTGTGTGCGTGTGTGTGTGTGTGTGTGTGTGCGCGTGTGCGCGTGTGTGTGCGTGTGTGCGTGTGCGCGTGTGCGCGTGTGCGCGTGCGCGTGTGCGCGTGTGCGCGTGTGCGGGTGTGTGTGTGTGTGTGTGTGTTTCTGTGTGTGTGCTCGAGTTTTGAACATAACAATCTGATTCATCCTTTTGCGTGAGGAAGCACCTGCCCTTGAGAGCTGAGGGGAAATGTGCTGTTTGCTCCATCCGATCAGTAAATTATTAATGAGAATCAAACCCCCCAGTGTAAGCGATCCTGTGGGGCGGAAACTGCAGGTCTGCAGAGTGCTGGTAAAAGCTGCTCTACGCTGACCCCTGCTGTCAGGGTGCGGGAGTGAAGCTCTGCGCTTAGCACGTGTGCTATGCTGATACCCTCTCTCTCCCTGAATGCTGACAGCATTTAAGCCACGTGAATCTCATAAGCAGTCCTGCTTGATGACCTCCATACCTTACCCCTGTTGGTCAATGGCATAGTTCCATCCTCCATACTTGTATGTCTGTCTGCACAGTACCTTGTAGCCATCTGCTGTTTGCAATGGTTAGCATTAACCCTTAAAATAAAATAACTGTCTTTGTGAGTAGAGTGATACAGAATATGTTCCAGGCCCCGAATGGGCTTTAACTGACAGTCTCTGCAAAGCACACAGCTTAAAACTTGAGGAAAATGACTGTCTGCTTCGCTAAAGAAGGCTTGATGCCACCCTCCGGAACAAGCTCATTTTCCCAGTGAACCCCAGAGCAGTTATCACTGATGTGAATTAACCCCTTTGTTGCCAGTGGAATGCCAGTGTTTCTTAGGCCTGTGTCTTTTTATCACGGTATTCAGAGATGGAACACATGCATTGAAACATGAAGTGTAAATAAATACAGGAAAATTTAGAAATTTTATTTTATTTTTTCTTTTAAATCTTATTTTTTTGCAGTTATAATGGTAGGTTACTTTGGCGACAGCACTGAGAAATGAGAACATGGTGGCAGAAAATTATCATTCATAAGCATGTGGATTCCTACATTTTGGTAATTTAAGATCCCTGTCAACCTGAGCCACTCTACAACTTGTTACAAAAGCAGAGAACATATCAACTGGCTTAGCTGTACTCCAATCTGTCTGCAACATCTGAACACCCAGTACAAGCAAATCCTGCCCTCACCCTTCTAAAGCTAATTCCACACAGCTAGTAGTGTGACCGGTCTTACAGCAAGTCAGAGAAGAACTGAACCAAGTCCAGCCTCTTATGGGAGGAAAGGCCAGGACAACTGACAGGTGTCTGATTCTCCACAGTTATGGTCTTATGATCTGATTTTGAACAGTGCATGCAAACCAGTGGCAATAATGTTGCTAACAAGAGTTTCAGCTACTTCATTTGACAACCTATTGCCTGACAGGCCTTCCCATCTGGTCCAAGTCTATAAATGAAATACTGACCCCTAATGGGGAACCACAGTAATACAATTTTGTGAATAATTCAGGTATTTGCTTGTGAGACCTGGTAAATACATGTAAATACAAACATATGCTTTTATGCCTTGTTAAAAGGTTTATTTCGTGTTAATTTACAAAAGAATTGTATATATAAGCAGGCTTACCAAGCACTTTGTTATTCCTAGTTGGCCATTTGCAGATTAGCGGTAACTCCACGAAAGGTGATTCATTGATTTCAGTGCATGCTTCTTGAAGCCTGCAGTTAATACCTACTGCAGTTAATGTCTTGTGACAGTTTGGTTTATACAAGAGAAGGAAAACCTGACTAAAAAAAAGTCCGTCATTTTCCTTTGCTTTCTTCTTCTGATTGGCATTCCTCTGAGTGTGTGTGTATGTGTATGTGCATGTGAGCGTGTGTATATAATTGTGGGCGGGTGTGGTCGTGTGCGTGCGTGCGTGCGTGCGTGCGTGCGTGTGTGTGTGTGTGCGTGTGTGTGTATGTGTGCGTGCACTGAGGTGCGGGTGCGGCAGGGTGAGACAGGGACAGGACTGTGGCCGTGGCGTTAGTTATGAAGCAGATGCCAGCGCTGTGCTGGAAATGTGCTCGTAAATCAGGGGGTGTAATCCTGGTGATAGAGCTGCTGCAGTACTGTCTCCTCTCAAGGTGAGCGGGACTGCAGGCCTGTTAGCGAGGAGTGCTGGATGGGGCTGCAGTGTACCACTGCCAGTGTCCTCTGGCATCCGTGCTTACATTACATTACTCTGCATTACTGGCATTTAGCAGACGCTCTTATCCGGAGTGACTTACACAGGTTTTTTTTTATAATGTTATCCATTTATACAGCTGGATTTACTGAGGAATTCTGTGGGTTAAGTACCTTGCCCAAGGGTACAGCAGCAGTGCCCCAGTGGGGAATCAAGCCAGCAACCTTTCGGTTATGGTATACCGCTCTCATACAACAAGCTTACAAAACCGGCTGCGTCAGTTCACGCACAGCGTGGCCACAGATACTCTGTGTTCTCGTATAGATATTCAGCTCATGTGTTCCCCCCTGTGCTTTGTTGTCAAGGAGGTTCCGGTTGGTTACAGGGTGTTCCCATGCCATCTGGATTGCATTGCTAGCTATGGATGTTCTGTTCATTACGAGGAAGCAAATCGGCATATTTATAGCCTCAACAGCGGCAGAGACAGAACTGTCAATGTGAAGCACACTGAGCGGACTGTCTGGCAGGGACAGTGTTCAGAATAGCTGCAATTTGGCAGAATTTCAGCGCAATCAGTCCCCAGTGGTCCTCACAGAGGGTATAAATGATAACAAACATGTTGTTGAGAAGGTACGGAATAATTTTTTTTTTTGTTCATCACATCTCCCCCCCTGAAGAGAATGAAGGAACGGGAAAGGAAAATGAGAGCTAGGGGAAGGGACAGAGAGATGGAGGGAGACAGAGAGAGAGAGAGGACAGAGCTGAGGCAGAAGAGAAACAGAAAAACAGAGACGGTCTCTCTGTGCTGAATGTCACCTCAGTTCGAGCTGTGTTAAATAATGCACGCGAGGCTTGGGGAATAGGGCCGGAGCGGGGAACAAACTCGCCGACAGGGACTTGCTTTTCGGGGGTTATCGTCTCTGCCTATCGTCTCTCCCCTCTACAAGTGACCTCCCTGCTCGGTCACGGCCGCCACGCTTGAATTCCCTCTCCCGACGCAGGACAGGGCCTCCTATCTCTCCCTCCCACTTTCCCTGAACAAACACACACATACACACAGGGAGATGCTCCGGACCGACCGGGCACACAGCGAGCGGCCGTCTGCAATCTCAGACGGGTCGATCACCTCCTCGAAAAGTGCCAAGGCTTCATCAGGCTGAGAAAACAGAAACACCCCCAATCTCTAAAACGCGAGGCGGGTTGTGTCATCTCAGAGGTGAGAGAGGTGCGGAGACACTCTGACCTCTGTCAGGGGCGATGAAGGAAGGAGAAAATAGACTCATCGTTGCACGACTTCATCGATCCAACTCTTTTACTCCGTCGCCCAGGGAATCACCAGCGTAGCTCTGATCAATACCATCAAACAATGGCGCTCAATTTAATGCATTGGCAGTGCTATGAGGGTGCGCGTAACCCCTGTTCATGAAACACCACCACCATTTCAAAGTAACGCTGTCTTTTCTAAACTACAAAAGTGCAGGTTACTACACAGTAGATGTTTGTTTTTGACTTGATTACATATTTTGGAATAGTTTGGAAAAATGACATGGTGGGAAATAAAAGGCTGGAAAATGACAAGCATAACCCCTGTATGAATATGATTTTCCATCACTAACCACTTTATCCTCCCTGTATTTAGGGACATGTAGGGACGTCGTGAACTGTTTAAGCCCTTAGGATGTCGGTCAAGGGTTGCCGGTTCGGTTCCCAGGTTGAGCAATGTTGTTGTACCTTTATGTGCTTATCATAAATCGCTGTAGCAAATCTGTGTAAATACTACACATCAGTATAAATTCATAATCTTGGATCATAATAAATATTAAATATATATAAATACATAGGGGGCGGCAGGAACTTGTAACGGAAAAGATGCCGGTTCAGTTCCCTGCTGGGGCACTGCTGTTGTACCCTTGGGCAAGGTAACCCAGAATTGCCTCAGTAAATATCCAGCTGTATAAATGAATAACATGTAAAAAAATTGTTACCTACGTAAATCACTCTGAATGAGAGTGTCTGCTCAATACCAATAATGTAATGTAAATATGTGTAAGTGGTGATTAATAGTAAGTAAACAGTAGTGATGTCTGTCTGAGGTGCTGTGTGCTCTGGGCTGAGTCACCTCTTCCCCTCTGCTCTCTATGCTTCTTGTCCTCACTGCTGTATTTAACAGCTGCTCTGTGCCTGGCCCAGCAGACATTGACCTCCAGCCTCCCCGGTCCTCCTGTGGCTCATAATTGATTTAGATCTCTGGTCTCTCGCCTTTGGACTTTGATTGACAGGGCCATTGAGCTTTGGCACAACACGGAGCGTGAAGTGTCACCCTCGGAGCCAATCACAATCACGCTACGCGACTCTCCTGTCTGTCATTGGTGCCCTGCCTGTCAACGCCCTCCCTGAGCATCAATGATGTACATCAGACACCCGGAGAGAGAGGAGGCAGTGTTGAATTTTGTCCAGGGCCCTGGAAATCTGGACCTGAGGGTCGTGGGTCTGATTCCAGGTGGGGCAGTGGTACTTGTTCCTGTGAGTGAAACACACCTGAAATTCTTCCTCAGATGAAGGACCCAATTGTAAAAAAATGGCTTGAATACCATTTTATGCTGTTACACTATGAGAGGAAGGAATGTGTCATTTCTGAGAGGATATCTTTGTTTTGTCTTATTCTTTATTTTCTCTTATCAGAAGATCACATAGCAAACAGAATTTATGACAGTAGATAACCATGGAGCAGCCCACAGGAGACATGGTCAGGCCTCTGGACTTGCAGAGTGGACAGCTTATGGGGATAGATTGGTTTACATGAGGCTTCAGATGAACACCATTTCAACATCAGTACCATGTCCTAGTCGCATTAACAGTTAATCTGCACAGATCACATCCTCGGCTAAGCTCATTCCGAGCCTGCCTAACACTCGGTGGGTTAAAATGTGGACTGTAGCCGCAGGCTTGTTTGATCTCAGGCCTTCTCTCACAAAAATGTTCTGCGCTCCCCAAAGAGTTCTGGGCTCCTTGAATTTCACTGTATTTTAAAACACCCAGCGACCTCCAGATTTACTCTGAAGCATCTTAATAGCCGTGAGTCAGTGGTAGCAGGCAGCGGATGTCGTCAGCTTGCTCTGAAGAAGCGGAGAGGTGAGGTAAACGGAAAAACACTGTTGCAGATCCCTCTGTCATCACTCTGTCATCGTGGCCAATCAGCAGTCAGCTCTCTGCTATTCCGTTTGCCCCGTGGGTTTGTGGCTGTCAGACCCGAGGCACCATAACACAATGAAAATGTTTACGTCTCACTACGAACTAATTACTCTAAAATGAGTTCTCTGAACGTGTTAAAATGTCGTCGCAAGTCAACCGTCGAACGCTGAAAGGTAATCATAGCTACGCTGTAATTAGCTGCACCTGTAAGGTGGATGCGTGACAGGCAATCTGAAAATGAGGCACAAGGAGTGCTCTGGTGAGAGCGTTTGTAGGATATGAGAATGAGCTGCGGCCGAGGCACCACTTCCCTCGTCTTACCTCACCCCTTTATACTTCCCTCTCGGGGCGTGAGAAGCAGCTGTCTCAACCAGGAGGCCATCACAGAGAGAGAGATAGAGAGAGACGGGAGGGGTGAGATAGAGAGAGAGAGGCAGAGGTAGACCAGGAAGACCGCCACACAGGCTCGGCACCGGGAGAACATACGGAGGGGGGCAACTGCAGTCCACAGCGGTGCACAAAAAGTGATAAATGCTATGTAGACATCGGGATATAAGGAGACAACTGGGGGTGCACTGATGTCCATCTGGGGGTGCAGTGCACCCATAAGCGCCCTCATAGCGCCGGGCCTGCCTCCACAGTCACTCCACCCACTGTTACCAGGGGACACACTCTCAAACTAGCTGCACAGACTAAGGAAACGGCAACGGGAGTTTAATCTTTGCACTTGAGGTCTTAGGCTCTGCATCAAACTGCTGTGTTGCTGGAGCTGACAGCGACGCCGTGTGTTTCACCCGTGCGTTTCACCCGCATCGCTCCTGCGGGAGCTGACAGCGACGCCGTGCGTTTCACCCGTGCGTTTCACCCGCATCGCTCCTGCGGGATTGACAGCGACGCCATGCGTTTCACCCGTGTGTTTCACCCGTGTGTTTCACCCGTGCGTTTCACCTGTGCGTTTCACCTGCATCGCTCCTGCAGGATTGACAGCGACGCCGTGCGTTTCACCCGTGCGTTTCACCCGTGCGTTTCACCCGCATCGCTCCTGCGGGATTGACAGCGACGCCATGCGTTTCACCCGTGTGTTTCACCCGTGTGTTTCACCCGTGCGTTTCACCTGTGCGTTTCACCTGCATCGCTCCTGCAGGATTGACAGCGACGCCGTGCGTTTCACCCGTGCGTTTCACCCGTGCGTTTCACCCGCATCGCTCCTGCGGGAGCTGACAGCGACGCCATGCGTTTCACCCGTGTGTTTCACCCGTGCGTTTCACCCGTGCGTTTCACCCGCATCGCTCCTGCAGGAGCTGAACAGTAGAAGTGCAGCTCCAGGTTGCACGCCGCGCTGCAGGGCGTACTGTCAGATTTTACACTCTGTCGTCTGGATGAAGGTGTGCTGAGCAAGGAAACAGGAGGGTAATCAGAAAACAGAAGGACACTGTGGGGTATGAGGAGCCGGGGAAAACACTGTTAGAGCAGTATAGCATATTTTATCTGACATTCCCTGACAATATTAAGGTAATTACTGACTGTGTGTGTGTGTGCATGTGTGTGCATGTGTGCGTGCGCATGTGTGTGCGTATGTGTTTGTGGGTATGTTTGAGTATGTGTGTGTGTATATGTGTGTGTGTGCGTGTGTGTTTCTGCATGTGTGTGTGCTGAATGATAGTGTGCCTTTAGTGTCCACCCCCTCTCCCCCTGTCCCCTCTGTGCATAGCACTGCCCTTGTCTCTGTGCTGCTGGTGCTGCAAGGCAGGCCAGTGCAGCATGCTGAGACCGAGGGAGACAGAGTGCATGAAGAAGGGGAGGGAAAAAAAGCAACATTTCTCCGAGGACTTTCATCCTGTTTTTATTGTGTGCTACAGAGAGGCAGTTTCTAAATCATGCTCTAGCACAAGGCCATTGGTATAATAACTCCTAACTCACAGAGAGAAGGACCAGCTAGTGACATTGTTTCTCGGCTATATTTCCTGTCCCTAAGTAGTTATGAATCTCCATCATCCCGAGCGATCGGTTGGCAGCCTGAGACCCTGAGAGAGGAGATGGAGGTACAGAGGGTGGCAGGGGTACAAGGTCCAGCTGCAATGCCTGCAAAATGTGTCACAGAGCACTGTTGCCAGGGGCAGCAGAGGTTTCAGCAGGGCTGGTGTGGAGGGAGGGTTAGAGAGAGTTAGACAGCACCCTCATGAAGCGTGTGCAGGTGGAGTTTGGTATAACATCATATACCCATTTTGGGGTTACAGCCCTGACTCCCAACACCATGCTCTCCTTCTAATGCTAAACAGCAGCCTCAGCAAAACCTGTGGTGAAGGATTGGAGTTTGTGCAAAATGATAGGAAGATGAGATGGTGCCAGGATCTGGGAGGGGGGAACACACACGGGGTGGCAGTGAGGCACAGCGGTAAAGGAGCAGGACTCGGAACTGAAAGGTTGCCAGTTTGATTCCCCACAGGGGTACTGCTGTTGTACCCCTGGGCAAGGTACTTAACCCACAGTTGCTTCAGTAAATATCCAGCTGTATAAACGGATAACGTTGTAAAAGCCCGTAAGTCACTCTGGATAAGAGCGTCTGCTAAATGCCAATAAAAACAACAACACGGAAAGGTGGGTTTTGTGAGGCGCACGTTCTCTTCGACCGTACACATCGCGACGACACTGACAGCAACCGCCTCGGAGGGAGCCGAGGAACGGATCCCATCTTTGACGTGAGAAAAATGACAAAAAGGGGTGGGAGAGGGGAGGGGTTATCACCCCTGCAAACAGAAAGATCTCCCGACAGAGAGAGGGATGTGAGCTGCGTGTGCGACATGCTCCTCCGCCACCTCAGGGAGCTGGTGCTGTGTTCCTGCTCTGTGTGTCACATTACGGGCTCTCGTAAAGACGCTCATTAACATTCATTAGCTTGCCTTCAGCGTTTATCAGCTGTAATCAGACGTAGGTAGTCGGCTGTTTATGAAACGCGCAGGGGCCTCATTTAAGTTTTGCTGTGTGTTGTAATACATTTGCTAGGCAAATATTTTGAAATGATAAAGTTTGTCAGCTATTAAAATGACCGCGTTTGCTAACTGTTAGGTGAAGTGCTGTCTTTATCTGCTGTGAGAAAACAGAGCATACCTGAGCATATAGCCAAAATAATCTGTAAAACAACATCAGCTCGGGATGGCTGCTAGGAGCTTGCATGCTACAGGTTATATTGGGCAAGCTTATTTGTGAACTGTGGTCTGTGTTCTTCATTCATTGTTTTGTAGCTGTCAAGGCTAATAAACATGTCAATATGTTTGTAGTGAGTGAGGAACATCTTGAGCTGTGGTAACACAGCTTTCATTTTTTGCAGATTGTACAGAATATAGCAATATATACACATAACTACAGACAAGAGCCTTGCATAGAAAACATAATGTACCATTCAAACAAAGCCACGTGTGCTTGTTTCACTGCCTTATAGTGGTGTTTGCATATTGTTTTTTCTGTACAAATTGAGTCCGCTGCTTGTTCTACAAACTGAGCTTAAAAACTGTAAATCGGACCATTGTAGGATCAGTGCTTACCCATGTATCATTGGCTATGTTAGATAATTAGATCTGTCAGGACAGAAAGTCAACTGCAAAACATAATGGCCCCTTTTTCAAACCTCACCTGAATGAGGCAAAATAAGCACAACATGTGGCACTTCGACTTAAGTCTTTTTGAAATGACTGAACTGCAAGAAAAGGTATTCTAAGACAGCACTAGAATTGCTGATATGTTGAAAGGAGGTGACAGAAGGCTTTGCACTCTCAAGGCCATCTGGACAGATAGCTTATTGCTTGCACCATCTCAGCAAGGTTGTGAATTTTTCACAGAGACTTTTTTTAATCTCAGAGTGCTGGGTGCAGGTGGAATTCTTCAAATGAAAGTTAGTGGAAAAAAAAAAATCTACATCAATAGTAGTGCTTCTGATAATGCTCTTCCTGTTCCAGCCAAAAATCCAAGAGATTCCACAGAAAAATGAAAACAGAACAGGATAGGGAAAATAGGAGAATATTCTCCGTAATGAATGAGAATAGACAGACAGAGAAATTCAGGGTGCCCTGGTGGCACTGATGGCATTTATATTTTACTGTAACGTGGGGGAACTCACCAAACTGCCACCGTTGGGCTGCACCCAGTTGGGTGAAGAACGGCAGCCATTTTTCTCCGGAACATTCAGCACACCTCATTGGAGGGGAATTGGCTGATATTAGAGGCTTTTGTGAGGGAAAGAGAGTTTTTAGTATTTCATATTCATCGTCTAGATTATTTATTTTTATGTTGATTTATCAGCTCGCTCTGGAAGAACAACATGAGGAAATTCTAAAAATGTCCATATTTAGCACTTTCTCATGTTCCATGCTATAGCACTATCAGCATAGGGGCCATGGTTCCAGGGTGGGCCGTGGCTGTTGTGTCCTTGACTGAGGCAGGTTTTTCCTTCCAATAAACCCCCCGCCGTACACGATCACACAAGCGTCCAAGATGAAAATTTGTACGCGCCGTAAGTCATCATGGAGGAGAAAATCGATAATGTAGAAGCGGAGAAGTCTTGAGGTGTGGCCACGTGCGCGCCCGTATCGCAGGCTCAGACACTGCCATTCATCTTCAGACTGCCGAAACGCCCGCGAAAGGTGTGGATTAATGAGCGTCAGGCACAGCAGCACGGATGGGAGGAATGGGCAAAGAGAGAAGACAGCTCCTCTCATCTCCCTCCTGGAGGAAGGGAGGAAGGGAAGGGCTCTTCACCTCACCTGTGGGAAAAATAACCCCAACGCAGTGAACTGTTAGTTCCGTCATTACCTGATCTCTGGAAGACAGTGCTGATCATTGCATTGCAGTAGACGAATATAGTCTTAACATGCGATTTTACCCCTATCGTGACTGATGTGTTATAGTATACTTGGCTTCCACTGCCTAGTCAGATTGCAGAAGTTAACTTGTGGTAGTGCTTGAGTGGTGTTATGCTCACACTCACTGGTCTGAGACTGTTGTCAGCCTGGTCTGACAGTGTTGCTCATTCAGCTCGAATGGATACACTTATGTTCTATTGTGCTGGAAGTCACTATGGAAAAGAGTGTCTGCTAAATGCATGTAATATCATGTAATGTAATGTAAGGCTGCCTGCTCAGCTTTCAGATGGGGCACTGCTGCTGTACCCTTGAACAAGGTACCTTATCCTGATTTCCTCTGTAAATATCCTGCTGTACAAAATGGATAATATATTTAAATTGTGTGCTCTGGATTTGGGCATCTGCCAAGAAAACAAATAATGAGTGTCAGAATTTCTCCTCCCCTGCCTCTCAAAGACACATTGTGTAGTACATACAGCATTGTCCTGTCAAACTGGCATGAGTACAAGGAAACATGAAGTGACCGTGTGTCTGTCGTCACTGTGAAATTTGTCGGGCAGCTCACTCCCCATTTATTTTTAACCACTTCACTCTAAAGACCGGTGAAGCTGTAAAATGCTTTGCCGTGTGCCTGTGGCTTCTGTTATTAGCGCTCATTAGCAGGTAGCTGTTCTTTTTCTTCCTGCAGCCCCGGAGCTGGTGTGATGGTGGTGGAGAGTGGGTGGCTCCAAGCCTGGAGTCCTGCAGGGGCATCTCCTTTTTGACCTCTTTCATCTTAATTACCTCACAGGAACAGTAATTACAATCTAGTTCCAATCAGTCATTTATAAGTATTTCATTATAACCACACACAGCCAGTACGGAGACCGCAAAAGTTTGAACTGGAGTTTTCTTTTGTTCTTGAGTGTGTGAAGGCAAAAGAAGCAGGAACTCTACAATTTCATTGGATAATCTGGGAGCGTATTTGATGTACTTGTAATTAAGTCCTACTGCAGGACTAATTAGAGTGACTGTGGCCTTGATAATGAATGCAGGGCCCAGGTCACAGTCTTGTCCCTGAGTGCACAGCTGTTCCACAATGGAAGATGTGCACTGCATTCATGACTCTTCCTTTTTTTTTCTAAAAACTGTTGCCATGCTGTGTGAGCTGAAGGTCTACTGTGGCTGGCCATTTCACAACAGTAAGAGAGATACACTGCACATACAACTGCAAAACTTGCAATAGGCTACCTTGCACAATTATAACGTTACGTGAGTAACCTCGGAAACTCAATTGAATGAGTTGTATAATCTAATCTGTTGCTCGGAGTTTAAGTGGTGAGAACAGTAGTTAGTGCATCTCCAGGCTGTGTGTAATGCGATATGAGTGAGGTACTCTCTTCAGAATGAACCCTGTCCGCTTGCCACTGAGCATAATGTGATGTGAACTGCTTTGCCATGTAAAATTACTCTTTCATTCGGAAGGGGGTCCAGAGGGTTGTGAACGTCAGTGAATATCAGGAGCCCGTGCTCTGAAGCAGCTAGGCACTCATTAGCGTTACGCTCCCCTGTGAATAACTGCGCAATGCACAGAGCTAAAGTGGGACCGTGGCTGAGCTGGGAGTTTGGGTCACCTGAGTGCCCCTGTGGGGCGGCGAGGGATGTCCCTTGGAGACCCGCGACCCGGGCGCAGCGGGAATGAAGGGCGGGAGAGGGCGGGGGGGGCGATGAGCAGGCTGCTGACTCCTCTGCTTTCTCCCCCCTGCCGCACTCACTCTTACCTGCTGCTGATCCTGACAGAGCTGGCCAGCCACCGGCTGCTGGAAACGCCTGAGCAGTGTAACTCAAGACACACAGCTGCTGACTGCGCTCTTTACCAAAACCGAGAGAAAGACCTGGGAGTATAAATAGAATGGCCGCGCACGTTTGTGTGTGTGTGCGTGTGTGTGTGTGAGCCAAAGACAGGGTGTGCATGTGTTTGTGGGTCAGAGTGTACAGGTTTACTTGCAAGTATGTGTCATTTTGAATGTGTGAGTGTGCTTGTGTGTATGTAAGCTTGCTCTTACCTGTGCCTGTGGTGGTATGTGTGTGTCTGTGTATGTGCACCGTATGTGCACGTGTTTGTATGTGTGTGTGTAAGTGGGTGTGAGTGTTTCTGTGACTGAGTCCCTCTGCGTTGTGCTGGAGCATGCACAGGTGTGTGTGTGTGAGTGAGTGGGTATCTGTGTGTGTGTGTGTGTGTGTGTGTGTGAGAGTGAGAGAGAGAGTGGGTATCTGTGTGTGTGTGTGTGTGTGTGAGAGAGAGTGAGTATCTGTGTGTGTGTGTGTGTGTGAGAGAGAGTGAGTATCTGTGTGTGTGTGTGTGTGTGTGTGTGTGTGTGTGTGTGTGTGTGCGCGCGCGTGTGTGAGAGAGAGAGAAGCGGTGTGTGTACTCTCTCAGGGATGTACCTGGCTGCACTCTCATCCCTCCTCTCCCTCTGTGCTGGAGCATGCACAGGTGTGGGGTGGCAGGATGGCGAGCCGCAGCAGGAGAGAGGAGGCTGCGCTCTCTTCTGGAAGCACTTGATTAGACATGCCTGCGACATGCGCAGGTCACCGCCAGATCACAGAGGCGCATGGCAAGACAAGGCACGCTCATTTACAACCCTTTCCTGTGCCGGAGAACAGCTCTGACAGAGACACACACAGATCAGTGCGAAGGCTGCTGCTGTACTTGGGAAATTACCACTCTCATTCTCGTCCTCTCTCTCTCCCTCTCGCTCTCTCTCACTTGCTCTTTCTCTCTCTCTCTCTCTCTCTCTCTCTCACTTGGTCTTTCTCTTTCTCTCGCCCTCATTCTATGTCTCTCTCTCACTCGCTCTCTTTCTCTCTCTCTCTCTTTCTCTCTCTCGCTCACTCTCTCTCTCTGTCTCTCTCGCTCTCTCCCTCTCTCTCTCTGTCTCTCTCTCTCTCTCTCTCTCTCTCTCTCTCTCTCTCTGTCTCTCTCTCTCTCCCTCCCTCACTCTCTCCCATGCTCCAGCTTCTCTCCACTCCATCTCTCAGAATCAGGATAGCGATGTCAGAGCTGTCGTGTAGAAAATTCTTCCTCTAATTTATTAATTATTTTTTTGCAGTTTTCATATCCACACACCTTTTTCCTCCTTGTTTCATGCCCTGTGCTGAAATGAGAGGAAGGATGGATAGATGGATGAATGGACAGAGAGGCACAGGGACTCAGTGAAGTGTGGGGGGGAGGGGATCGGGAGGGGGGGGGTACAGCGAATGCTATTGGATCAGTGATGTGTCCCTGTCGCCTGTCACCCTTCCACGCCGCCGAATTGCCTTGCACTGCCAAACAACTTCTGCTCTCTTAGAGGAAATATTTTGAACTGTTTTCTTGTTTTTTTTTTTCTTTGTAAGATTTATTTTTACGGGGACTGTTTCCAGAGACCCGAGACCGAATGTTTCACCAGGAAGGCAATAAATACACTGCCAGCTCACGGAGGTGACAGATAAAAAAATAATACAATTTTTTTAAAAAAAGCAGGAGACGGGAAAGAGAAGATCGATATTTCAGAACGGAGTCCCAGAAATCCAGGCTTACTCCGTCTGCCTTCCTATGCTGGGATTAGAGCGTCTCCCCTCCTCCCAACGCCGTCGCCTCCGAGGGGATCAATCAAATTCCGCCAGAGAGGATTCCTAAAGTTTTCTGCCTCTAACGTGAGAGAGGGAGAGAACGAGACAGGGGGAGAGAGAGGGAGAGATCTGAGGGAAGGGCGCTGGGAGAGGCTGAACCGGAGCCCCGCGTGGCTGGGCTCGGTGGCATGACAGAGCCTAGAGCGCGGCGCGCGCTGCTCTGAGCCCCGGTGGGATCTCCTTCTTCGCTGAGCGCAGCATGGCTTCGGGGAGGCTGCGGCTCCTGGCGCTGCTCTGGATCGCAGGCACTGCCGCCGCGCTCGGAGACAGCCCGGGGAGGTACAGGAACGGGTGGAGGTGGAAAGGTGACAGGACTCGTGAGTAAACCTCTCTCTCCCTCTTTCGTTCTCTCTCCCTCTCTCTCTCTCTCTCGCTCTCCCTCCTCTCCGCTGCTCTCACTCCCCCTCCGGCTGCAGCTCTTGTTTCGGGGTGACTTCCTGTTAAGGTGGCCTCCGTTGGCTTTCGCTGTGGTGACAGTGCAAGCAGAGGCATAACGAGAAGAGAAGGACTGCGAGGTGAAAGAGCAGGGTGGACACAAACACTCTGGCAGTCGCTGTCATGTGACCTGTAGGCTCTACGGGAGCAGCGTTTGCTGCTTAGAGACGCCGCTGATGTTCCTGGCTGTGTGGTGACATGCCTTCCTACTCCTGCTCTCTCTGCCTGTACCTAGCTCTCTCACTCCTGCCCCCTGTATCTTTCCATTGGAGTCGCACGTTGACAGTTTCCGGGCTCCCAGTCGGTGATCAATGCTGCTTTTAAAAGGGCTACTGTCTGCGGTTAACAGGCTGTGCTCCTGTGTGTGTGTGAGATCTGAGAGGCAGGTGTAAAATGTTCCCTTCACAGGCACGGCCATGAAACGCAGCCTGGCGCTAATTGACAGAGAGCTGTCCTTTTCCTGTGACAGCGGGACGGCTACCCCTCTGAGCAGGTCGTGTGACCGTGTGACCTGAGGGGTAAATGATAAACAGCGGAGTTATTTCTCTCTGATTCTGTTTGGTCGTTGAGGACCAGAAGAGTGTTCAGGAAGTGTTGCCGGGCCTCTCAGATGCAGAGGTAAGGCCGGGTCCCTCTGATCACCGTCCATCTCTGTCAGCATTACCAAAGGCCAGCTGGTATGTCTGATTCATACTTTTCACTTAGATGGTGACTGAATGGCACATGGGCAGAGACGCAGATACACAAACACACGCAGACACACAGCCAGGCGTGTGAGATGTTCTTCATCTCCCCCCTTCTCTGCTTTATCAAAGAGCGGCTTGACTCACAGCCAAGGTTAAATGGCGGGTCGGTGAAGGAAACAAGATGTTCAGCGAAGACAGGTGTTTGTTCACAGCAGATGCATTAAAAAGAGATTGCAGTTTATTCACAATGAAGGCCATAAATAAACCCAAAGAGGATAAAAAAAAAGAATTACAGTGCAGTACATAATTCACTTCTGATTAAGTACAGATATCTTCAGCTAGTATTAGATAATAGCAATGGCAGTATTCATCTACTGGTGTTCAGTAGACAGAAGCACAAATCATGTTGTTCTGTTGCTGTGTTATAAGGTCGTGCTTTCAGGCTTTCCTTTTGAAAGTGACAGTGTATGGCAGGAGATACTGAAGTGAGTGAAGGACTGTTGGTGCTGCATTTCATCATTGCATTGTCTCTTTTTCTCTCTCTCCCTCTCTGTCTCTCTCCCTCTCTCCATCTCTGTTTCTCTCTCCCTCTCTCTTTCTCCCTCTCTCTCTCTCTGTTTCTCTGTCTCTTTCTCTCCATCTCTGTTTCTCTCTCTCTGTCTCTGTTTTTCTCTCCTTCTCTCTTTCTCCATCTCTCTCTCTCTCTCTCTTTCTCTCCATCTTTCTCTCCATCTCTCTGTTTCTCTCTCCCTCTCCCTCTCTCTGTCTCTCTTTCTCTCTCCCTCTCTCTCTCTCCCTCTCTCTCTCTCTCTCTCTCCCTCTTTCTCTGTTTCTCCCTCTCTTTCTCTCTCCCTCTCTTTCTCCCTCTCTCTCTCTGTTTCTCTCTCTCTTTCTCTCCATCTTTCTCTCCATCTCTCTGTTTCTCTCTCTCTTTCTCTCCATCTTTCTCTCCATCTCTCTGTTTCTCTCTCCCTCTCCCTCCCTCCCTCTTCCCACTCTGCAGCTCGCTGTTGTCGTTCTCTTCCAGCACTAAGCATCTTGGCTCTGTTGTGTTTTGGTTTGAGTGTGGTCGCTGCACTCAAGCACTCCGATCCCTGGGAGTGCTCGCCTTCCAGACCACAGGAAGTGAGGCGATAGCTGTCGAGTGCCCTCCAGTGATGCTGTTACACCTTTACGCTCTGCGGGAACGTGTTCTGTGTTCAAGTTCAGGACACTTCTCCTGTGTGTTCTTCTAAAATTAAACAACACTGGGAGCTGAAAGACTATTTAACTGAAGCCGGACAAGCGTTTGCTGTGAGCGGCCGGTGAAGGTGGGAAATTTCTCCCTCTATCCGTTTATATCTGTGCTCAAGGACCTGCATGAGTTTAACAGCTGCCCCTCACTGCCCTCTGTAGTAAAATAATACCGCGCTTCCAGCCTGTCAGTTTCATGACATACATCAAATTGTAGTGCGAGGAAATGGCCTTTTTCTCAACCCTGGAGCTGAAGTGGGCGGGGCTTAGATGCTGATGCTGTTCACAGTGTTTCTTTGGTTCAGCACACAGAGTTAGGGTGTGAGAAGGGGGTTGTTTTTATAGATGTCTTGATGGCTTGTGGGCGAACTGGTGCACAAAGCCAGCTTTTGTTGGGCTGTCTTATAGTGGGTCACAAACTGAATACATGGGACCAAGCTGTAGGGTGGTTTTAGCAGCGTTGCTGTGCAGTCAGTCTAAGTGGTTAATGTGACCATGATCACAATCAGTGTGGTGATCTGGAACTAAAAGTGAGGATGGACCAGCGTGCTGATTTCCATCTCTCCTTATTGACCTGTGCTGTAGACTAATGTACATGTTAAAAGCTCCATTTGGCAGTGAGAGGGAGAGGGAGAGGGAGAGTGATAATGGTATGCACATCCACAACCTGCCCATAAAAAGTGATAATGGCATCAGAGTGAGATGGCCATTATTACCTGTGTGTAAATCTTCTGCCAAACTCTCATGGCAGGAGATGCTCTGTGTCTCCTACCCTCGGGGTGGGTACCAGTGTGAAACGTGCAGAAAGCGTGAAAACAGCATACAACAAACTCTCTCTCTCTCACACACACACACTCAACACTCAAATGTGCATGCACGCTGCAGTTTTCTGAGTAAGCATAAGATCATCGCTCAGAGCAGACTGTAATCTCAGTCGATGCATGGTCTGAGACTCGACCGAAGTGGCTGTGCTTTCTATCATTTTTTCACAACAAAACAAATAAAATTGATATTTAGCTCTGAGAGGGGAACTGTTTTCTTTCATACAAAACTGAACGCTGGTTATCTTATGTGTCTGGAAATAAATCTAGCAGGGAAAGAAGGGGAGGGGGTTGAAAAGAGAGAATCTGTGTATCATAAATAAAACAGCACCTTGCTGATGCTGTCTGACCTGTCTGTGTCCTGCAGAGAGAGTGCGGATCTCACTGCAATTCTGAGACTCAGCTGTGTGTGGGTGTGTTTGCGTGCACGAATGTGTGTGTGTGTGTGTGTGTATGACATCAGCTGTACAGTGTTTGTGCCTCACACAAACAAGGTATTGTACAGTGTATTACTCAGTGCAATGTGCATGTCACAACAGCTGGACACAGGCATTGTGAGAGTCACCAGAACCACACGCAAGCGGTCTGTGCCACATCAGTCTCAAAGGCTACACGCGAGACTGATGAACACATCTTGCCATAAACACTTAGTCATTGATGGACTCCCACGCGCATTTACACATGCGGTGCACAAACTGTCTGCATGCGTTTACACACACGTTGTCTCTCCCAGAGATGCACACTCACATACACATGAGCCAGCGGGCCTGAGAGTATAAACACTCAGCGTGGGAAAACGCAGAAAGACCATCGCAGGTTTCCGTCTCAGGTGTGACGCTGCTTTTGTGACTGTGATCAAAGTATTTAAACTGAGCATTTTCTGCGAACAGCCCACTGCAGAAGTAGCACATGTGGAAAATTACGAGCTTTTATAGTCACCCTGGAGAAGAGCTTCTGCCAGGCAAATAAATAATATATGTTCCTTTAACACCCAGAGACTCTGAGTAGAACGACTGCAGACTCGAGTTTCTCAGATCAAACATTATAACAGTTGTCCCTTTGCGAAGCGAGAAGTTTATGTTTTGTTGCCTTATTCTTTTTCTGAAAAAGCAGACAGCTTTTGTTGTGCAATTGGCCATAAAAAGAGTGACGGCACGGGGCCGGGGTCGTAAATCCGAACGGCAGCGGAATGACAGTTTTACCCCTGCGAGCTGGGAAACAGATGCTGGAATGCTAATGACGGGCGCTGGTTTCCAGAGGGCCGGCCCATGCCGGGTAACGCGAGTGACATCTCCACCGACGAAGCGGGCAGATAATCAGATTTGCGGCGGGATTTACGATGCTCCTGCCGCTAATAAGCGGTGGAGGACCCCGTCTTGCTGCTCCCAGGTTCCTCGCATCTGAAAGAAAAAAAAATGAAGAAGGGAAGATGGAGAGAGGTGTAAACTGAGATTTATTGCTGATGGAAATTGCTTTTTTTATGAGTAAGAGGGGAAAAATAGTTTTGAACAGGACCCCATGCTGGCTTTATAAGTTGATACCTTTGCGTTTTTTTTTCTTTGCTCTGTAAACAAGGCATTGAAGCATCATGCTGTAATTGCGTTCGCCGAAGTGGCGCGTGGCTATCAGACACCTGGAGAGGAAGATCTGGAGTGTCCTCGCTTTGGTTCCTTGTGTCTGCCGGTCGTGCATTGTGTTCTGCTGAAGAGGCAGTTTTGCAGGCTGCTTTCCTGTTTTACACCCTGTGTAAATCACCACTCCAGCAGGCCAACCCAGCGATGAGAAAAACAAAGCCTCTAAAACAGGACATTTATGACAGCCACACTGGCGCTGCCATCTCGTTGGTCTGCCATCGTATTTTGGACAGGCTTGGTCTGTGTGATCATTATCTCCGAGACATTAAGAGTGGGCAATCTTTCCTGCCGTAACACACTCCAAACTCTGTCCTGGTTATGAGAGGAAGCTCGCAAAGTTAGATTATCAGATTACGAAGTCAGAATTGAATTTCAGCTTGGCTCCCATAAAGCACACTCAGCATGTGATCCTCTAACAGCTCAGCTGCCTCTGCAGAGTCTCCTCTTCCTCTTAAAACCCAAAGCACTTACTTCCGTGTTCCTGCATCCAGCTTTCTGAATGTCTGAAAGCCCCCCCCCCCCCCCTCGCTGCCAAGCCATTGGTGTGACCCTAAGATGCTCCCCGATGCTCCCGGCAGGCTCCGGTGTTCTGGGATCAGCTGCAGGTCATCTGTTACTCTGCGCTCTGGTCCTTCGTGATGCGTCCTCCGTTTCCCTCTCTGATCCTGGGACGGGTCGTGTCAGTGTGTGGCCGCCTGTGGAGACCTCCAGCGTGACTCAGTTTGCACTGGGCACCCTTCCACTGCAGTGCCTACTGCACAACATGTTGGTGCTGTGCCTCTGATCAAGTCTGTTTGGTGAAGGCTAAGTTGCGGTGATAATCATTACATTGCTTTAAATGCATTTAGCAGATGTTCTAATCCAGAGCGACTTCCATCTCAGTAGAGCACAAGTGTATCCATTCAATTTAAGCAAGCAGCAGTGTCACCAGGCTCACAACACTCCCAGACCAGTGAGTGTGAGCACAACACTATTCAAGCCCTACCAAAAGTTAAATCGTGCACTCATTAGTAAGCAGATGACCTTTGTGGAGCTTGAGATACTAGCGCGAGTGACGACCGTCTTTTCTCGACACGGTCAACAGAGTTCAGGATTGCTCAGCGAGCGGTTTCCTGTTACAGGGGAGTCATTGTCTCTGCCTGGTCCGACAGATGGCAACAGCGTGATCTCCACTGCAGCGCAGAGCAGACAGATTCTGCACGGGGGTAGAAGGGAAGGGGAAGGATTGCGGCCGTGCTGCGGGTCGCATCTCGGGGTTGACGTGCGGGTGCAGGTGTTCTGCGCGGGAGTTAGCCGCTTCGAGCTGCTACCGCAGCACGGGATTCTGTGGTCCACTTTGAAAAGGAGTTGGGCTCCTGTGGTGTGTGTGCATGTGTGTGTCTGTGTGTTTATCCAGTACATGAAAGGATAACAATAGGTTTCTGCTCCCAGGTCTTAATACCATTAGGGTGTGTATGTGTATTTACAAGTGGTTATATCATAACTCACTGCCTTAATATGACATCATTCTCCCTTTCAAACCAGACTGTTTTTGGCTTTTCATTATATATTATGCCTGGAATTTTGAGTGCAGTGTAAGTGCTTCTTGCTAACATCACCAAAGGTAAGATGAGGTTACAGAATGCTGTCCTCACTTTTCTCAGTTTTAAAGCATGCTGCTGGACCTGTGAGCCTGCTCGTGATTGACAGGGGGATTTGAAACTGTGACTAAAAATCCCACCCTGGCCTCACGTGTGCCGACACAGCTGGGCACCGGAATTAGAAGAAGGAACCAGATGCTTTCTTTTTTTGTTTAGAGGTCACTTTTCAAGTCCATTGCTCTCTCTCTCTCTCTCTCTCTCTCTCTCTCTCACTCTCTCTCTTTCCCTCCCTCCCTCGCTCTCTCTCAGACCCTGCAGAAGGTTTGACGCTTTTTAATTAGGTAACAATGAGGAGCGAATCTCAATTACTGTACCTTTCACAAGGTCAGAGCCGAGCCAGGCGACGGGGGGATGGTGGGGGGGAGGGAAGCCGGGCGCCGTGGGCTGTGTAATCAGCACCTCCGACTCCCGGCAGCTACACTGCCCACCTTCCACTCCCCCTCTCCCCCACCCCCCGAACCCCCTCAGCACCGAAATGAGAAGCGCGGCTCCGTTCAGGTCTCTCCTCATTGTGGAGAGCAATGCTGAGTGGAGTTTAGGGCAAGAACCAGGTTTCCTGAGCCCAGATGTGTGTGTTTGATCGCTGCCTCTGTTCTGTTATTTGTCGGTTGGGGAACTGGAAACAGGGTGGGATCAGAGTAGGGGTTAGGCCAAATATTCACCAAATATATTTGCCAGATATAATTTATTTTTATCATACCAATGCACACCACCAAAAAAATACTCCGGGAAAATCATTTTATTTACCATAAACTTGTGCTTGCGCAAAATCAGTGACAAATAGCTTCCAGCATGCTATGTCACATATTGCAATGCCTGGACAGAGTATTTGGGTTCATTGTTCATTTGCTTATGTGAAACCTGAGAAGTATGACCTAAGGAAACACACCCCTGTAAAACTTTCTCTCCTGTTATTTACGTATAAATCTGGCTCTGACTTCCAGGCCTAAGGTAATGACACCTGATATATGTGAGCCTGGCTAAGGCTGTCGATTTCCCAATTCACTAACACTAGTATATAGGTAATGGCTCTAGAAAGCAATTTGTGGTAAAGGGGAAACAACACGTAACAGAACCATGGGAAATGGCCACATATATTATATTGGAAGATTGATGGAAGGGGGTATAATAGTAATACCATAACCTCCATGAGATCCAGCAGGACTACAGCTCCCCACTGGCCTCATTCTGTTATGACCCAAGGGTTTGGAGGGGAGCCGGATATGTGTAAGATTGTTAGGCAACAAGCTTAAGGAATGAATGAGGCATGGTAATGATCTCTGTATTCTCATGAGGCAGTACTTCTCTGCCCTCTAATCTCTGCATGCGTGAGAAGGCCAGCAGATGCGTCCATGAGGCGCTGGTGTGTTAGCCTGTTTTTTCAAGGGATCAGCCCGTGGCCATGCAATTTGCTGAGGTAATTGTGGTCGAAAATTCTTGAGACGAACTTCATGCTTTAGGGGTTGTTTTCTCCAACGTACAACATATTTTACATTTACATTTACATTTATTCATTTAGCAGACGCTTTTATCCAAAGCGACTTACTTGTGCAGTTTCCCCACAAAGCAATATTCAATAGCTGATAAATGTCTATGTTCTTGATATCATGCTTATTGCCATCTGTAATTCCAGCTGGATTATATTGCTTCTTATTTCGATATTGACTCTTGCCAGTGCGCATGAAGCTCTTCTGAGGAGCACCGGTTTCACACGCTGGTGTATGACCTACCAGTCGGCAGGTTGTGAATTATGAGAAGATTTGAAACTTTGGGTCATGGAAGTGAAAAACCAGGTGGATACTCTGGATTGGACACAGTCCATAAATAAGAGGCTCTGAAAAGCATGGGGCAGAGTGGGGTAGGGGGAAGGGGGGGGGGGTGGAGATGGAGGGTACAGGGGGTTCTCAGGATCTTTAGGGGTCAGACTGCTACTCCTTGCTCTGGGAGGCTCTGAGAGGTTAAATGTCACGTGAGACGCCTGCTTGAAGTTTTATTTCCCTTCCTGCATGGTTCTAGATTTGCATGTATTTCTCTCACACACACACACACACACACACACACACACACACACACACACACAAACACACACACACACACCACACTGTTGCACCTGGCCACAGTGAGTCAGCATCCCTGGGGAGGCATTGTGGGGTCTGCTCTATATTTATTCCCGTGGAGACTTTGCTCTCTAAGGTGTCGAAAGTCTCAGCTGGCTGTTTTGTTGAGCCCTGTGGATTTGTGCGTTCCGGTGCTTGACGCGGTCTAGTACATTATTTTACCCTGTCCACCCCTGTCCATTAAAATGCTGTCCTTTGTTTGCGGCTGAAAGGGTGACTGCATATCCAGCGATGGAGAACAGGCTCTCGCTCCCCTGGAAATAGCAGTTATACATCTGATATGTAGAATGCCATTTGACCAATAACACAAATCATCGGCTGGTTCCCCCTTAGTACCTGCTGTTGATTAAACCTAATAAGCGAAGACTGCATCGCAGTATCCATTTTGGATTGTGCTGGATAGAAATGAATAATGCTTTTGATTCAGTCACAAACATCCATCCTAGGTTATTGCGGTGGCAGTTCCCATTCTCGAACAGTAGGGGCAGCAGTGCATACAGTGTTATTCGTCCCATGGTTTTGGGATAAATAGTAGAGAGCAAGTTTGAAATGTATGGCCTTGCCTCTGTGTGTGCGCGTGCGTACATTCATGCGTGAGTGCATGTATGTGAGACTGTGTGTGCGTGCACGCGATTTGCATATGTATCCAATAAAAGTCTATCTGTGGTGCCAAGGCAGCGGGTAAAGCTGTTGCTGGGAAATGATACTGCAGCTACTGTGAGTTAATAAGCCTCAGAACTGGGGAAACAATAACATCCAGACATGTGTTGGCAGATGGGAAAGGAAGGCAAGTGTGTGAGTTTAACTGGCTCAGAAAAAAAATATTATTGCTGTGATTTGTCTCAATATATTTTTTATTACTTCCTGTGTGCGTGCATTGTGTCCATGTGTGCTGGCTGGATGTCTGCTTGGGCACACGTGTGTTATTGTGATGGTAACCGCTCTCTGATCTCTGAGTGTGTGTTTGCGTGTCGTGTAATTTATGCAGTATGATCAAAGGACGTGTGTAATTTTGTGTGCACACGCACATCTATGCGTGCGTGCGTGAATGAATGTACACAGAGTGTGTGTATGTGATTGAGAGTGCATATGTGTGTATGTGCATGATTGGGGGTGAGGGGGTATATCAAAGTGTGTGTGACTGAGTGAGTGAGTGATTGACAGCGATGCTCCAGTAGCTGGGAGACAGTGAGTTGTACATATAAGAACAATGATACTCTGAATTAAAGGGGCGTGAATGGGAGGGGACATTAGACAGGGCTAGTAATGATATGCTAATGAGAGACGACCCCTTCCATCCACGGCAGTCGGAGGCTTATTGGAGCTGACAGTTAGGTGTCCTGTAGCAGAACAATGCCGGAATAATGAATTGGGGGGTGGAAAGGGCGGAGGGGGGTGTAGGGCAGGGGTGTAGAGGTGTGACAAGCTGGAGCTGAAAAGTAATGAGTGCTAAAAATGAGCAATATGGTAATTGGCCCTCTCTGTCCCAGTCCTGGCTATCACCCCTCAGCATTACTGATGCCAGTGAGCTTTCCTCCTTTTTTCTTTAAAAATCATTATATAAAAGGACTGTTGTGATTAAGAGATCAAACAACTAAAGCTTTTATTACCAATGCAGTCAATTAGAGAAATTATATTGTCTAATATGTAGCTTAAAAAAACATCTGGATTTCAAACCCTATCACAAAGGACAGTATAACTAAGACAGCATAACCATGTACACTAACACATTCATGTTGAGAAGCTTAGTACACAGACAGTGCTCGGACCATTACTTAAATTATATATTACACACTGTTTCAAACAAATTGTGATGAAAGCAAAGAATTATACCCACAACAAAAAATAAAAGCATTGTATGACTTAAATTAAGCACAAAACATCCCCATCCAAGTGCTGGTGAAATCAGAGTTACCGTGGCAACATCTTACTGTGTCATTACACGTCGACTCATTAATTTCGGGAAAAAAAAAGTTAAGAGAAATGTCAAAGTAGCAATCAACTGAAATACTTATCCAATTGACCACCCTACTGTGCTGCATGTCATACTAAACAGGGCACTAGTGTTCATTATTTGTTATGTAGTAATCAGTTCTGCAGCATTTGAAATGATACAGTTCTCTGATTATGTGATAGCTTCTGCTCTGCAGGGCTTTGGCTTCTGTCATTTTACAAGGATCCCTAAATGATGTGCATTGTCTTTGCGGCCATTTAGGAAACAGGTGCACTTATTGTACGTGTGTCAATAAATAATACTGCCTCTCGTTGGTGAGCCAGCTATTGCAAGTCGGGATTTGATGTGACCCACACTGTATTTTTGTCTATGTATGCTGTCAAGAAGTCTGTACAGTTACCGCAGGCCCAAAGCCTAGTGAAATATAAAGCAGGCCAAGTGAGAAACATGGCCCGGTTTAAAGAGTGAGCTTAGCTGTTGTCACAGCATGTCTGAATGAAGCTGCAGACTTCTGCATAATTGCGGGTCCCTTCAGAACGGTTCCATTTATGGCGGAGAGTAACAGGACGCCGGTTCGTTCTTTCTCGCTGGCGTTTGTGGGCGATCAGCTTTTGTTTTTCCCCCTCAGCAGAATTACGCCCTCACAGCCGTGAGACAGCAGGGATCTAACCGACCGCTAACAGAGGAAACCAAAGCTGTTTAACATCAGTGGCTGAGGCTCCAGCTTCACTCATATCCTCTCATCCCCTCTACAGATGAAGTGCAAATTGGCGAGGAATGGGAAGCCTGTCTCCAGCACTTCTCTGAAGTTTAACAATCTGCCTTCTGGCCTCTAATTTAACCAGTGCATTAAAAGGTCCAGCCTGCGGTCTAACTCAGACAGCTATAGGGCTTTGACCTGTTGCACAGACTGACACGCTGTTGTGTAGATTTAGCCTGTGGCACAGTCTGTTCTGGAACTGTGGTCATTCAACCAGTGGCACAGCATAGGCCACTGCTGTGTAGATTCAGTCAACAGGAGCATGTGACAGAAACCTGTGTGGATGTAGCCTGTTATATGTTGAGGAAGAGTGGCATGTAGGTCCTGTGTAGCACGGTGTGATTTGACTGTAATAACCCGATACTGTGTATGGGAAAGCGTGATCCAGCTGCTTCCCGTCGCTGATGGACAGACCGGTCAGGTCTATGCCACAGTACCTTCTCATCACAAACCCCCCTCTGTGCTCACTTACATGTAGGCACTCTGGGTTCACTGGGTCTATCTTGCATAACAGATCTGAACCCAGAAATCCTGTGTTATCTGCCATTCTCCACATGAGCGGAAAGTGTTAGTCAGTCCATCTGTTTCCACTGTGTTGTGGCCTGTTCAGGGAGAAGGTTTTCTCTCGACTTGGAGTTTCCTTTGGTTGATGTCAGCTGAGTGGGAAATATCACTCCCAAGTTCGAAGCAGGGTATGTCTTTTCATTAGTGTTGCTTTAATCTTAAATCCTGATTCCAGTCTAGTCATTACCATTGTCTTAATTTCCATTATTGTGTGTACCATCTCTCGTACAGATGCGGTCAGACTAACAGCTGCCTATGGAGCAAGGAATCTGCTCTTATGATCTGTGGTGGCTGGAGCAGGAGATATCCTGAGGAAACGAGGATGCGGGGGGCTGTGGGGGACAAAGAGATGGTCAAAGAGCGAGTCCCAGTAATTCAATCCATGTGGAACCTTCAGTTTGGATCATGGCCTCCCCAGGTCTCGGTGCCACCAAAACTTAAACTTAATGCCTTCTGTAATTATACATTAAACCTCGCCATGAGCAGAGCAGGACTGCATAGTAAGTTGTGCGAAAGTTATGCTATATTAATAATCTTAATGAGATTTTGTTCAGTTACGGTCAAGACATCATCAGTTCCTATAGGTTTTCAAGACTTTCGACCGCGGTACTGTCCTCAATACATGTTTTCAGTACTGACTGATATCAGGCCTAAAAAGAGATGTGAGCCTGTTTAGACATATATATATTTTAGATATATATATATTTAGTTTTAGTTTAGATATATATATATGTAGACCAATGATTAGATATATATATATATAGACCAATGGAAGTGCACCATGGATGTGGAATTCTGGCCCTGGCTAAAGCTTGCTTGGGACAAGGGAACATCATAGTCAGGAAGTTTTGTGGAGAGGGGGAACAGAGGGGCTGAAACTAATCAGAGTTAATGAGGAATGGCAAGGCGGAGCCCAGGCCGCCGCGCAAACGCGCCTCACTTTAATTAATCCGCTAATTGAAAATCTGGAAGAGAGACAAGGACACACCACTTTTTTTTCCCGCTCCTCGGGTCTTTGTGTTCTCGTCTGAAAAGAGACTCGGCAGAATGAGGTTTTTGTTGGGGACAACTGTGTCTGCCATTGTGTTGTTAATGAAATCAAGAGCAGTTAATTTAGACACGGGAGTGATGACACGGAGGGCCATCGGCGAAGTGAAAGAGTGACAGGCGTTTCAATAGGGAATGCACACCGTCCAATCACACGCACACACACTGTGTGCTCCGGGTCAGTGCGCCGTCACAGAACGAACAATTAAACACGTCGTTTCTGTGCGGCGCTTTCTCAGCGTCTGCAAGGTTTTATGTCTTTTTTTTTCCTTTCTAATTGACATTTTCATATCTATATTTGTAGCTTTCAGCTATTCGTTTAGCAGGCGAACCAGTTCGAAGGACTGGTTTTTTTTTTTTTTTTTTTGCTTTTATCAGGAAAATTTGATATTCAGAGTGAATCAGTTCATTTACGGTGAGAACATGGCAGCATCCGGTCACATGATCTCTCCCGTGTCCCCTCCCAGCACAGAACTGGTGTGGAAAGTCTACTGTAGTTTGTGGGTAAGGATGGAGAACATGGAGAGAGAGGCCTGAACCACATGAAGGCAGTGCTGGAGGGATCAAGACCAGATGTTTGACACCGTGGCACCCAGCTTTTCTCCCCCTAAATCCCCCAATTAAAGACAGAAATGTAGCAAAAACGGTCCGTGTCTGCTATGAGTTATGACCCATGAGGCTTAGCACAAAGAAAAAGTATAAACAATCGCATTAGGGACACTGTGCTATGTGAGAATTCAACTGGAAACATTTTGACACATATGCAATGAAACTTAACTTTCAAGGCCGGCATGGTCAATTTCTTTAAAAAAAAAAATAAAATAATAATAATAATGACAACTTTCACACTCATTCTCTCTCTCTCTCTCTCTCTCTGCTCCTTTCCAATGTGTTCAGCCTGAACAGATGGTAATATTATCTTCCTGGCGCGTCAATCAGAGCTTTGGCTCCATCCAAGAACTCACCTGCTACTCATAAATTAAAGTTGGGTTGTGGGGAGAATGTGTGACTGAGGGGGGGACTGAAACCAGGGCAAGTTTAATCGTACTTTGTCTTTTTTTTTTTTTTTTTTTTTACATTTAAAGCCCTTTTCCTTCTTACGGAGGATTTATCTTCAGGTCGGGGCTCTTTCAGGTTCAGCTGTTTGAAGCAGTGGTGACATTGTTCCTGTAGAACTGTGTGTGTATTTATTGATATTCTAACCCTGGGTTAATGCTTTCAAAAACACAGCACAACAAAATATTTATTGCACATAGGACACAAAGGACAGACTTCTGTAATGATGTCTCATGAGCAAAAGCTTAAAGCAAGAGAATATTTTTGTATGACAATTTACTGTTGGGTGGTATTTATGGATGGTAGTGTAGCACAGTGGTAAGGAACAGGGTTTGTAGCTGAAAGGTTGCTGGTTTGATTCCCCGCTGGGGCACTGCCATTGCACCCTTGGGCAAGGCACTTAACCCACAATTGCCTCAGTAAGTATCCAGCTATATAAATGCATAACGTGAAAACTATAACCTATGTAAGTCGCTTTGAATAAAAGCATCTGCTAAATGACAGTAATCTGATGCAATGTAACCGATAAGAAGCCATGATTGTTGCGTGTTGCGCTGAATGGATGCTAATCCATTAGGGGGGAACTGGACCATTAGGGGTTCATTAGGGGGAATACACTGAGCAATGGGAAAAACAAACCAAGGGAAATGATGCTGTCTCATGGAGACGATTGCACAGTGCGATTCGCATGGATAATCCCCTCACAGATAACTGAGAAGTGACTATAGAAGGAAGATTCCTTCAGATCACATAGCATCAATGTGTGTGTGGGTGTTTGTAGAAATATGAACGAATGCCTACAACGCTTACTTTAATTAAATTTTGCAGGTGTTGTACTCAGAATGGCAATCTCCCGCACACAGGTATTTCCCTGCTATCTCGAGTGCAGAGGGTGAAGGTGGCGACAAGGCGCGTGGAGTAATAACGTTTAGCTCAGCGGGGCAGCTCGGAGGCTTAGCGGGAGAATAGGAGCACCAGCTGAGGGTGCAGATTTTCCAAACCCGCCAACGAACCAGCCGACAGCTACATGTGTGAAACACTTTTCTCCCCGTGGTCAAACACCTTGGTCATACATATATTTACCAAGTTATTGTCATGTGCTCATATAAAATCACCTTAAATATTAACCACATATAAAAACACCTTAGAAACCTTAGATTTTTTTTTTTTTTTTTTTATCTGGGATGTGCCCACTGTCATACAGGAAGTAGTCCTCTGCAAACCCATGTGGTAATGCTGTGTTGGAGATTAAGGCCCCAGTTCCAATGATTTAGCATGCCTATCAGCTCCCGGCTTGCACGTGTCGAACTACAGGCTCTGTGCATGTGTATGTCACTGATAAACTCCCCCAGCAAACGCAGGCTGCTGATCTCCACATGAATTACAAGCCAGCAACGCAGAACCTTTATGGATATTACATGCATATTTCCCAGGTAGTTCCGCGTCCCGGCCGGACCGGGATGGGCGGGGACGGGGCGCAGAGCGGAAGCGGCATGCTCAACGCACATCGATCCCATTCTGTCACTTCACTCTGACGTTTATTCATTTTTAAACAGCACAGCCTGTGTGCTGGGCACGACTTAAGGGAATGTTTATCCTCAGCTGTAAATAGCTTTTTGTTATTATTATAACTATTATAAACGGCACCGTGTAATGAGCGCTGGGGTTGTTAGAATGCATTCCTGTACATAGTTGTAACCGTAGCGTGAAAACATTTATGCAGCATAAACACTATTTTATATAGATTTATGTGAGGTGTATGCATCTCCTTGGAAGCTGCTTTTTAATCCCTTTTTACATTATCATCACATTTGGGTGAATTATATGCTAGATCTTCATATTGCATTTCCTATTGTTTTCGAACATATAATTATCCACAGCATGTAATTACCTTAATCTGAATGCCCCTTGGCAGAACAAAATCAAGTCAAATCAAGTACAGAAACCGTAATGCGATGGAGCAACAGTGATGTTTTGATCATTTTAGTAACAGGGGAGCTTCAGGGGTACGCAGTGCGAGGCTCAGGGGTCACACAGGGTCATGTGGAGGTCAGGACACACAGTGAGGTTCTAGTGTGTAAGTTTAAGAGTCCCCTCTACAAAGACCCCAGCAGGGAAGAAAGAGGAATGCAGCTCCCTCTCCTGTCTCTCTCTCTTTATAAACCTCTCTGATTGGCTGTTTATTTTGGAATAATAAAACTGGGCATGTATGTCTGAGTGAGAGAGGGAGAGAGCAGGTATGTTTTTCAATACCAATTCCCCTCTTCCAGTTCAGAAACAAAAGCACTAACTCCTATATTCACCTGACAGTATTAACCGTGACAATCACCTTAAAGGCAAACGCTGGTCTGCTGCCAAGTCTGCTGTCCCACACCCTTTGCCTCGTGCTCACCGAGGTACCAAAACACCGAATCTGTACGTTTTTGTGAGAAAAAGAAAAACAAATGTTTTAGCTGTCTAGGCAGGGGCTGTAAATTTTCACCTTGTAAATCTGTCAGAATCGACCTCGAACTTCTCCACTCGAAAGTTCCCCCCTTAGCTTCGAATTCCCCGCGGGCGATAGACAGTCCTTCATTTTTTTCCCCTTGCTATTTTCAATTTCCTATGCATATTTCTGTTCCTCTCTGGTTACTTAATTTTCAGCTCAGTTGACAGTATGGACTGGCTGACTGTGGAGTCTGAGGTGCTCTGTGCAGCGGGGAGGGATTTGATTCGGGGAGGGAGATTTCTGAGGTAGCGGACGCCTGTTTGTCTGCGACGGATCAGAAGAGCCTTTACAGAGGCACAGATCTCACACCTGGCAGTCATGCCTGAATGCTTAAGGCTTAGGGCAGGAGCTGCTGCCCTGTGGTAAACAGGTCTAAAGCAGTGTTGCCTCTCCCTGGATTGAAACCACTTCAGCCATCTTTTCCATTAGCCCAGCTAGGGTGCCCTTAAACCCTGAGGTACTTCAAAAAAAAAGTTAAATCAAAAGGAGAAATATTGCGGCAACACACAGGCTAGCTCTCCCTGGCTCTGCCCATACTTGTGTTGTCAGGGAAACAAACGTTTGAACTGTAGAGGATGAAAGAAGTGAGGTGTTTGTATTTTCAGATTATAGCACTGATCTTTTGCTTTCATGATATTGTCCCTGTCAGTATAGATTGGGAAGCATTTGGCTAGTTTTTTGAAGGAATACTAGGTGAATTGGTTTGTACCTTATCCATGCATTCTGCTGAAAAGTAAGTGAAATCGAGAGGAAATTAGTTAAAATGCCTACCCAGGTTGTAAGATAAGTGATAAAGCGAAAGCGTCATAGTGGAAGCATGCGCAGTAATTTTGCATTCTTATGCTAAATGATATAAAATGCCATCAAGCCTATGCAGTCTCAATCTTTGAGTTCGGAGCCTAAGGAGTCACAAAATCACCTTGTGCCTGCTATTATCTGTTGCAAAAAAAGAAGATTGATGCATTATTAAACAACAAAGACACATTTTCAAGGATGGAACACATTTCTATTTTTCAGCACAAAAGCAACCCCATTTCCTATTTCTCTGAGAAGTGTTTTAAATAAATCAAATGGAACACAGCGGAATTTTGAGGGTCATCCACTGGGAGAAAGTTCTCTGAAGTTATCATGAAATGGAAAAAAAAAAGTTCATCTTACACAGATGCATTCGAACTATACTGAACTACAGTTACACACTGCTGCCGACAGCTTATTGTCCAAGCTGCGAGCTATTTTTCTCAGGTTCAGAGAGACACTTTGCTGTCTTGGTCACTCATTCATCATTCCCAGCCTTGAGAAGTCGGGAACTGAGGACAGTTTGAAAGCCTGTCTAGTTGCACAGGGTGGCGGGTGAAGCCTTGCTCTGGTGACGGAGAAAGCCGGAATATTCTGGCTTTGTCCTGTGGGGTCATTGGTGTGCACGGCCAGTGAGGACATGGGGAAGCTCAAAACGAGCAGGAGGCGAGGACCGTGACTTGTGTTCTCTGTAACGGATCCCCGGGAACTTGGCTCGGCGCCCGCTGTGTTTTCCCTCAAAGCCACCCATTTACATCTCGCTCTAATCAGCACGCTGCGTGCCGGGACCGCGTCTCCGTTTTCCGCTCGGTGCGCTTTCTGCTGTGAATATTAGTTTGCGTTGCATGCGTTTGCATACACGTTTGCCCTGACAAGTGGAGCATCGTGACAGACAGAGCCGGGGGGGGGGGCACGACTGCAAATCGCTGATAGTTAGTGTCTGCTGCTGGTTCAGCTTGTCTGACCCCAGATCAGATGGCGACTGGACCATGGCAGCACAATTCATTGAAAAAAAGCAATTACATTAAATCCATGATACACCAGCTGTGAGGAAAACTCCCTCCCCTGTGCATCCCTCTGAGCCCTGTGAGGGAACGGGCCACAGCTGCGTTGCTAGATGGAAGTTTGATCTCCTGTTTTCAAGGGCTTGTTTGCGTTGCTAACAATGATTGATTAATACATTAATACTTTCCAAATGAGTATGACTGATAGCTGAAAATGGGTTGTGCAGATTTAGTGAACAGTATAGAGTGTACGTTATTTCCACCGGGGACAGTTGGATACCTCGTAAGTCAGGAGATGTTTACGCCACACAGCCTGCTGTGCATGTGAAACTCTCATCTGGGCTCGGTGTTTCTGTGATGTGGGAGTCGCTGCTCCGACAGCCTGGGTGTAAAAATCTCCATTACAATAAGATGGAGAAAAACAGCAGACCCCAGGCATGTCCCCCTTACCCGGCACGAAGTAAAATTAACATTCTTTCCTCCACTCAATCAGGCGTGATCGATGCGTATCCCTTCATTGCCTTCCAGACTGACTCAGTTTGAATACAGTCAGAAAGTAATTAAAAGAGAGGAAAAAAGAGCGCAAGACGCAGGCAAGCTGCGCCAGCCAATTAAAATCCATTCTGTTACTTTTGTTTGAAGAATAACAGTGTTTTTTTTTCACGGCAGAGAGTTTGTCAGCCTCTGTCATCGGCTGAGGCAGAGAGACACGCGTGTGCCAGAAATGAGCTCAGGTATGAAGACAGATGTGATGATAAATTAGTACAGGTTGCTTTCTTTTAACACTGCCTAATTAAACAAAAAGCCCTGAAAATTTCCCTTCCATTGTCATGGTGACAGTAAACAAATGGAGCCTCTAGCTCCGGGGGGGCCGGGACGTGCCTGCCGCCGAGGGGGGGGTTTCAGGAGCGCGCTCTGCCTGTGGCCACGTCTTTGTCTTATGGGGGTTTGACGTGGGCCCCCTGCATCTTCCTGCTTTTGATGCCTGCCTGTGTGTGTGTGTGTGTGTGTGTAGAAATGTGCCTGTGTGTTTGTGTGTCTGTGGGGGCGCATATGTGCGTGTTTGCATGGAGGTGTGCGTGTGTGGATGCATGCATGCCTGTGTACCTTTTTCATTTGAGTGTTTTTATGTGTGTGTGTGTGTGTGTGTGTGTGTGTGTGTGTGTGACTGTGTGTTTTGGTGTAGGCAGGTGGACTTTTGTGCACTGCATGCTGCTAAACTGTGAAATGTCTGTCATCAGAGCTGTAACCTGTGCTGGCCGGTTGCACAGTGATGTCAGAGTGCTCAATGGCTGTGTCATACTCATCACATCGCACAGGCGTGGGTTGGCAGTAGCTTGCTGTCTTTTGCTTTGGTGTGTATTAGGGAAATCAGTGGAGCCCTTACTTGGAGGCCAATATTAAAAAAAGAAAGGGAAAAAAACAGATACCAAAAGTTCACTGTCCAAAGATTTGCTGAGTCATGGTTGGCAGGAAAATAAATAATTAAACAAATAGGTATTTTGTGAAAGCTGGGTGGCGTGGCTGTGAAAGGCACTGAAGGTCAGAGGTTCATCAGTAGCCAGAGAGCAACTTGCTCATCCATCACCTCCCCTCGAGGGGAGGCTGACGGATTACCTGCGCCCCGCCCTGGGGCTCCGGTGGCGCGCGATCGGTGACGCCTGCTGGGATGTTTTCCTCGGGTTTAAATCTTACGGCCTCCGCGATGCCGGAGTGTCACTCCGATGCCGCAGAGAGAGACGTGCCGCTCGGTACCCCCCTGAAGGAGCTCATCTGGAGTGTTCAGGCCTGTCGGCTGGCGTTCAGACTCCCTACAGAGCTGTTTTGATGGCATTTCATTTGTTTGAAAAAGGTACTCATTCCAGGGCTGTCATGTTTCTGAAAAAAAAAGAATAATAATTTGCAGCGATGCTTTTTGCTTTTTTTGTAATTTCAAGTAATTGTAGTGAACACAGACTGTGTTCCGCATGCTTGATTTCTCTTTGTGCACGTGTGTGTGTGTGTGTGTGTGTGCGCGTGTGCGCGTGTGTGTGCGTGTGTAGAATAGGTATTGAGTGACTGCTCGCCCACCATCTCAGACTCAATCAAATGCAACATCACAACAGGCAGCACATGGGTGACACCGTCAGCAGCTGACACAGGCCTTGGAGTGGCCCAGAGGACATCGCAGTGCCACACAGTCTGTGACGCGTGGCTTTGCACCTGTGTGGGTTTGAGCTGACTCACCTGAGTGGAGCTGAGCTAACTCACCTGTGTGGGTTTGAGCTGACTCACCTGTGTGGAGCTGAGCTAACTCACCTGTGTGGAGCTGAACTCACCTGTGTGGAGCTGAGCTAACTCACCTGTGTGGAGCTGAACTCACCTGTGTGGAGCTGAGCTAAATCACCTGAGTGGAGCTGAGCTAACTCACCTGTGTGGAGCTGAGCTAAATCACCTGAGTGGAGCTGAGCTAACTCCCCTGTGTGGGGGTGAACTAACTTACCTGTGTGCGGTTGAGATAACTCACCTGTGTGGAGCTGGGCTAACTCACCTGTGTGGAGCTGAGCTAACTCCCCTGTGTGGAGCTGAGCTAACTTACCTGTGTGCGGTTGAGATAACTCACCTGTGTGGAGCTGGGCTAACTCACCTGTGTGAGGTTGAGATAACTCACCTGTGTGGAGCTGAGCTAACTCACCTGTATAGGGTTAAGCTCACTCCAGAGACCTACTAATCAGCGCTGTTTGTTCTCACGCTTCCTCGCCAGTGTTTTTCTTTGAGTGGTTGCTGGACACTTTCCGAAGCAATCTGTCAGCAAGATCAATGTACACATTCTGTCGTCTTTGACAATGCACATTTAATTAACTGCAGTACCTGTAAATCACATGGAGGGTTTGGAAAGGCAAGGATGAGCCAGTCCAGGAGTTGCACCCTGACTTGTTTTTCTTTTCGGTGCTTAGTAACTGAAATAAATTTATTTTTATTTGTTTATTTTTGAAGATCTGGGACATCACACAAGTCCCCCACCTCTGTCAAAATAAAGACACCGAGGAGAGAAAATAGACTCATTCATCCAAACTGGAAATGTCAAGAACAATTTCAAATAACATTTGACAACCACCGGAGAAAAGGGAAAAAAAAACATGTCACTAAAGCAACATGAACGCTGGTGATGGGGAATAAGAGGGTATGAGAACAAGACATCTAGAAAGAGTAACAGCCAAAGAAGCTGGATCAGCAGACACTTTGTTATGCCCCAGCTAATCCCCTGTCCCCAGTGAGTGACTGAGTGAAGGCATCTGTTTGAAGGTCTAAAGCTTTTCCTCTGAAGCTCTCTGCTGTCCTTACCACGGAAGGGCAGACACAGGGACTACTTTTCGCTGCGGAATGAGACAGTCTGAGCACACAGCTGCGGCTGGTCCAGCGAGCTGCTCTGGCCGTGGCATTTACCGTGAAATGTCTGCCAAGACTGCTCATGCCAGGGTGATGGCATTGCAACAGTTGTCACAACAAAGAGGGACTGCGAGTTCCCCCGCTGCCTCCTACTACAGCCCCTGTCTGTACTGTTCCTGCTGAACTGTTGTGTGTTCAGAGCCAGCAACACAGGCAGTAGGAGCATAGGTGTTAGTCCATGTGCAAGACCAAATGAAAACGCATCCCTGTCTTTCTTTCCTTTGCATTTATTCACTCTCTTTCACTCTTTCCCAGTGTGCCTCTTCCTCTTTCTGTACTTATTCCCTCTCTGCACCTCCCCCTTAATCTCTCTTCTTCTGTCTGTGTGCCTGTCTCACTCAGTATAGCACTGTGTCTCTCTCTCACTCTCTCTCCGTCTCACTCTTTCTTTCTCCCTGTCTTAACATGCTTCTCTCTCTCTCTCTCTCTCTCTCTCTCTCTCTCTTTCTCTCTCTCTCTCTCTCTCTCTCTCTCTCCCCCCCTCTCTCTCTCTGTTTCTCTGCCCTACCTCAGAGCTCCTCCAGTGAACCTCCTCTTTTTAATCCCCCTTTCAGATCTTCTTTTCTCACAGACTGTTTTCACAGATAACCGCCACACAAAAAGAATTCCCGCCAACCCCAAACCCAGCGAAAACCCTCATTATGGTAATTAGTGACATGCATACTGTGCGGCCTAGGCTCTCAGGAAGGCTCCCACATGCATAATCATCCACCCCTCCCAGTGTCGTTCCCCCCCCCCCAATCAAACTGAGGGAGAGTAATCAGGTCTGTAAGAGAGGGGGCCCCACTCCTTTACGGCTGGCTTACAGTAGTATTCACATGGGATAAGGCCTTCAGCAGACTCCTGCTTCCTTAGATACGATACTGTCGCTTTTCCCCTCATTTTCTCTGTCATTCTGTGAGGCAGGACCTCCGCCTTTGCCTTTGTTTCCTGTATCCTTAATCCAATCTGCCCCTCCCTCTCCTGCTCTCTCTCTCTCTCTCTCTCCACTGCTGTATTCATCCATCTGTGAATGAGCCCCCAACTAATGTAACTGCGTAAGGGGTAAGGGGTCACACACACAACGCCCCTGCTGACACGCTATGTGTTTGGTGGTGATAATCTGCCATCCGCTCGTGGCAGGTGAGGTGTGGGGGCAGCAGTGTAGCGTAGTGGTTAAGGAGCAGGACTCATAACCGAAAGCTTGCCGGTTCGATTCTGCTGTAATTTTGGGGTACAGCAAGGTACTTAATCCACAATTGCCTCAGTAAATATCCAGCTGTGTGAATGGATAACATTGCAAAAAAAACTGTAACCGATGTAAGTCACTCTGGATAAGAACATCTGCTAGATGTCAATAATTTAATGTAATAATGTAATTATGTGTGAATCATGCAAAGCGGGCTCTGAGCGGCTCCGGGTCGCTGGGCCTGATCGCCAGGGCTGGGCAGCAGACCCACCCTCACGCAGGTGGAGAAGGAGAGCACCCGGGCGCACCAGTGTGCCGTGGCCGCGTTTCAGCCCTCCGTGCCAGCATCGGTGATGCCAGAAGCCGCGGGCAGAGACAGGTGTTAGCCAATCGGGTACGCGGAGGGAAGGGAAGCGGCCACAGATTGCGGGCAGATAATGAGATAATGAGCTGCAGAGGCCTGCTGGGGGAGTTACGTAAGAGGCCATCTTTAATTGAAAGGTCACCTCTCCCAACAGGACCCCACAGTGTTTTATTCATTCGTTTTTCACTTCAGTTGTAAGCCTAACATCTTTCAGAAAAGAGGGAATGACATTAACGTTTCGGCTCACGTTCCTTCGGAAACCCACCCACTCTCTCTCTCTGCCTCTGTCTCTGTCTCTCTCTTTCTCCCGTCTCGTGTCTGCGTCTCGGGTCAAAGCATGAGCCTCCTCAAAACTATGTAAAATCCTATAAACACACCAAATAATGTAAGCGAGCATGGTGTTTGCAGTCATGCTGAGTTTCTGTGTCCTGAGCAGGGAGCATCAGCTATGTACTGAGGCAGAGGTGGTGGAGATCTGTAGCTGGCTAGGTGGCTAATCAGGCAATCAGCACTGGGAGGCATCAGTGGGCACCATCACTGCCAGTGGCATGAACCTCTGAAACCTCTTCTCCCCCACCCCCTCATTCACTTCACCTCTCTCTCTTTCTCTTTCTCTTTCTCTCTGTCTCTGTCTCTCCCCCCCTTCTCTCTCTCTGAAACCTCTTCTCCCCCACCCCCTCATTCACTTCACCTCTCTTTCTCTTTCTCTCTGTCTCTGTCTCTCCCCCCCTTCTCTCTCTCTGAAACCTCTTCTCCCTCACCCCCTCATTCACCTCACCTCTCTTTCTCTATCTCAAACTCTCGCTCCCTCTGTGCTTCTGGGCACCGACTCCTGTTCGCATGCGCTCTTAATCACCTCACCTGATTAAAACCCCATTAGCCTCGTGTTTCTCGGGGAGAGACGGAGAGCAGCGTAATCAAAATGGAAATGAATGAGAGAGCACAAGCGGGAGAACCGTGCAGGTCAGCCGCGAGATCGCGGGCCATCGTGCTATTCCCGGCTCTCCCCTTCCTGCGCGCTCCTCTTGTTTTTAGTAATGGCTTCCACCACCTCGTGGCGCCAAATAAGGTCGTGCAATTACACGGCTGACGACGGGGATGACTCAGAGCCAGAGTCACGTCGGCAGCGGAGATTGAGTCCGAAGGATGGTGCAAATTAAACCAGGACAGGAAAGAGGGCTGATAGATCTTTTAACTGGTTTTCGGCAACAGAGTTTGAAACAAGCAATTCTGACCGATAATGAGGCCATCGAGTAAACTCTGCCTGTAGACCTGAATTCAATAGACCCGAATTCAGTTTGTACACCTCATTTGTGCACGTGATCTTGGATCAATAGTCAGGTGGACTGATCCCAGCCCTGAACCAACAGAACCCATAATGCAAAGTATGTTACTAATGCCTTCTTGTGGGTCAATCTCTGACCTCACTGATTCAGCTGACTAGTTTAGTGTATGGAAACACACCAATATGTTACTATTAGCACTATAAACAGCTCCTTGAGCCACACTCCATCTCTCTCTCTCTCACACACGCACGCACACACACCATTTAAATCCCATTCATCAATTTCAGTGGCAGACTGAAACCGCTCCTGCCAATATTGAACAAAGGCACAGCTGCCATTAAAGCCATCCGTGTCAGTGAGAGGGCCCTTATGTCTGTCGAGCTAAGAACTGAGGAGTGGCTTATAGATCCGAATCACATTGCACTCAGTGGCACTGACAGAAGAATGACTTAAACCCATCGCTTATGAACACAGTACATGTGCACATCACGGCGTGTGGAGTTTACTGGCGTTTTAATGAATACAGTTGGGTCTTGTCATGTGTGATAGCTTTGAAGTGGCTTTGCCCCTCAATAAGCAGAACCTTTCAGAGCACACACACACACACACACACACACACACACGTGTACCATTTCCTGCCATCCTTTCATTAGGCAGTCTGAATGCATCCACAGAAAGATGCCACTATCCATAAATCCAATGGTATTTTTGCTGGAGCCGTATTTATGGTAGTCTCTCCTGCTGCGCTCAATTGATCCGATACGGAGACATTGACGGAGGAAAGAAGTGGCGGACGGACAGACGGATCATTAGAAGGACATTAATCCCAGGCCTGAGGCTGGCCTCTGGGCGTGTTGCGTCCGGCCCGAGGGTAGGACACATATGGGCCAGGAGGCCAGAGTCTCACCAGGTCTGTGTACTCTGTGTGTGTGTGTGTGTGTGTGTGTGTGTGTGTGTGTGTGTGTGTGTGTGTGTGTGTGTGTGTGTGTGTGTGTGCGTGCGCATGTGTGTGTGTGTGTGGGTCGTGACCACAAGCTGAGACAAGACTCCATCCTTCAGCACCTCTTCGATCGACACAAGGTGCAGACCCAGAGAGGGGGAAAGAGAGCTGACCCAGGAAACAGGCATTGCTCCTTTTGGTGTTACGGACCGGGAGGGGGGTATGGGGTAGAATAGAGGGGGGGCCCAGGAAACAGGCATTGCTCCTTTTGGTGTTACGGACCGGGAGGGGGGTATGGGGTAGAATAGAGGGGGGGCCCAGGAAACAGGCATTGCTCCTTTTGGTGTTACGGACCGGGAGGGGGGTACGGGGTAGAATAGAGGGGGGGAGGCGTTCTTTGTGAGCAGCCAGCTTTCACCACATGCTTTCCTGTAATTAACCAACAGGGGACGTGGGGTGCAGCGGGGTGCCGGGCACGATGGGAGGCTGGGAAGTGATCTGTCCGTCCATGTGTCCTCGGGGAAGCGCAGAACACCACCTGTTAATGAGCTCTGAAGCGGCGTGTAATTAGTGGAGCCGAGCTGTGTGCCACCCCTTCGTTCAGGACGTGGGACAGGGGACAGGGGACAGGGACCGGGACAGATGCAGGGCGAGAGACTGGGAGAAAGGGATGGAAAAGAGATAATATCTGAGGGAGGGAAAGGGGGGGGAGCAGTGGAAAGGAGCGACGAAGAGGCAGAGCTGAGGTCATGCGGTGTAGAGTGAGGGTGCTACAGAGAGGCACTGCATCAGCTGGACACGTAGCTCAAGTGTCACGTACCATACAACCGACCCATCACCGTTTCCACAAACTCCAATGGCAGGTGCTTAGCCCTCTCTCCTGCAAAAGCCTCTCCTCCACATTGCAACTGTTGGCACGCAGCAGGCCTCGTGTGGCACTTCAGGCTCGTTAACTCAATAGCTGTAGTGATAAGAGACCAACAAGGAAGGACTGTCGTCTACAAAAAACTGCCGCTTCTTTGTATTGACCTGGGAATTTAATCAGCCACTTTTTTCCATTATTTCCGAATACGCTTTTGAGAGTTTTTCAGTTGATAGCTCTGAGGCGTGGATTAAAAATTAATTCCGAGGTTCTTTTTTTTTTTTTTGTGCGTGTGGGTTTTATTTTCGGCGCTAATCAAAGCCATCCTTACTCTCGCAGTGCTCGGCTCGCTGTCAGAAGTGAAAATAAGCCGCGGCTGAGGCCGGCGGGTGCTTTTTGTGCACCGCTCCCGCTCTGTGACAAGTTTCTGAACGGGATTGTCGTCTGCGCGGCAGACAGACAGGCCCATTCAGTTTCCCGGTTGTCTCGTCTCCGTTCACTGTTAAACACGCTCCTCTCTCATCTATGTCTGTGTTTGCATTTTCCTGTGTGTGTGTGTGTGTGTGTGTGTGTTTATGTGTGTGTGTTTTCATCTCTGAGTGCATCAGCACTTCCTTACACATTCAGCCTGCATGTTTCCACTTTTCTTTTTGTGTGCAAAGCATATTGTTGGTTTTCGTCACCTGTGTTTAAACATGGTGGGAACAAACGAAAGTGATAATAGCTTTTTTCCCAGCTAGGAGCTCTTGAGCTGGAACAGTTTTTAGCAGTTTTTAGGTTTTACCGCAACAGGAAAAAATGTTCCCTCGCGAGTAATTCTTCTTGAAAATGAGGACCGAGGTGAGTCTTTATCACCAGTTTGGTGTAAGATGGTGTGTGTTTCTGTGTGAGTAAAATGGCTGTTGCCCGCTGGGCTTTTGCAGAAGGAGAGAAAATGGGAATCTGAATGACACCCGTGTGCTTTGCGGCCACGGCCGTCCCCGGACAACAATTGTGTCACTTGTCCCCTGGCGATGCCAGTCTTCATTCTGCGAAACAGACACCTCTGGCAGATTGTGTCTTGTTGTCTGTCTCTTTAGACTGCCTTTCATAAACCCCCGTGCCTCCCCCTGCCCAAATTAACCCCCATCATCACCTCACAATGAGAGTGGGCGTGGCGCTGCTTGATTTATCCCACCCCCAGCCATCAAGAGGGCACAGTTAGCCCGTCCAAGCCGTCCGCCCCCCTCAGTCACCCAGCCCCAATCCAGATCTCCCCCAGGTCCCCACACCCCTGCCCCTCCCTCCACCCCCTGTCCCCCCCTCCCTGCCCTGTCCAAGGTGAGCCTGTCACTCATCCTGCAGACAGAGTGAAGACAATGATGTGAGGGGAGACTGCAATCAATAGGTCTGATTTACAGCAAAGCGTGCAATCGTGTGTGTGTGTGTGTGTGTGTTTGTGTGAGAGAGAGAGAGTGTGTGCATGCATGCGTGCGTGAGTGTACGAGTGTGCAAATACCCATCCCTCCCAGGCTTCTCCTGCCCATATGCTCCCCCAGGAGTGTGGCACAGACTGCTGGGAAAAAGTGTGTGTGAGAGAGAGAGAGAGAGGGAGAGGGGGAGAGAGAGAGAGAGAGAGAGTGAGACAGAGAGACGCACTTTCTGCACACACGCACACAGCCGCACTGAGATACGGATGCTCCCGCAGAACTTGTAGGGAGAGAGCCTCAGTCTCACCACGTTGTGTCTCCCTCTCCATCTCCATCCCCAATGCGGTGTGGATGGGGCAGAGGCCGCAGCCTAACACCTTCCATCCTCTGAGGGACTGACAGGGGGCAGCTGACCGGCACACACTGCCAATCCCACCCGCAATCGCCGCTGCGCGCTCAGTACGGACGATTCCGCCAATCTCCTGGTAACCGGTCAGAAAAACGCCAGTTTGGATTGCTTACAGCAGAATGTGGATCGGTGGCGCGTGGGGACGGGGGCAGGAGTCGGGGGGTCGCGTCTGCACCCCTCTCCTGCTGTTTGCGCTGCTCTGCAGCCTGTGTGCGCAGGCCGCGGGGGTCAGGGTCGTGTCCCGAGCCGGGGAGAGCGCGCCCAGGGTCTCAGTCGCTGTGGTGTTGTTTCCGACAGACCCGGGCGAGCAGGAAGCGGCCAGCGAGGGGGTAACGCCAGCCCCGACCTCCGAAAACGACGATGACAACTCACTGCTCTACACAGGTACTGCTGGGTTCTTTGTTCACTTCGGCTGGGAGAGAAGCACTTCAGACGGCTCTCCAAACCAGACCCTCTTTTCTGTCCCTTTCTCTCTTTATTTCACTGCACAGCTCATCTAAAAAACCTGTTCCTCTGTCCTATTTCCTGAACCTCTCTCTCTGTCTGTCTCTTTCTCTCTCTTCCTCTCCCTGTCTCAGAGAGGTCCCATTGGAGAGCTTTTACAGTTTCAGTTCATATGTGTATAGGGTCTTTGTTTTTCTCTGTGAAAGTAGTTCTGAAGGTTTCTTTTTAAAGTTAAAGGGTTAAGGGTTCAGTCTCATACCAAATATTAGCAAAATGTCTGGTTACAGGGTGTCTCACTATTGGTTGCGCTATTGGTTGACTGACCATTGGTGCTGAGCAAGATATTTCACTGGTCTCTCTGTTCATGCACCTGTTTCTCAGGTTAAATGTCTGTCTGAGGTTATGCATTAATTTTAGCGTTGTATACTTATTGCTCAGGTAATAAATATCGATCACTTTATACACTTGTCTCTCAGGTTACACACCTGTCCCTTAGGAAGAGCACCAGGCTCTCTGTTGCACACTGATGATATGATAATACATATGTCTGTCAGGAGGTGCACCAGTGACTCAGGTAGTATAGTGTTTTATTGGTAATACAGCTATATATCAGGCAGTACACCTGTCTTTCAGGTTGTACACTTTGTAGTACACCTGCCTATCTGGAAATACATTAGATGTATGTAGTTTCTCTGGTAACACACCTGTCTTTCAGGATGTAGTACGGGCATTCTGTGGGAAGACATATCTATCAGGATGCGCCCAAATACCTCCAGCAGAAAAAGGTTTCTCTGGTGACACACCTGTGCAGCAGTCTCTTGGGTAATACACTTGTTACTCACACCTGTTACTCTCGGTGGTGTACTTATTTCAGTTGAAACACATATAAGGTCTCTGAATTGATACATCTCTCTTTGTGGTTTGACAATGACAAATGTGAAGTGAAATCATGAACCAGACCAGGATAAAAAAAAAATCCAATCTAATTGCTTTAGCAAGTTTCAGGGGCACACTCAGTTAAAAGCCTTGAGAACACTGTGAAGCACTATGAAGCCCATGACATATTTATTGCAACATAACCCTTTTATCCTAGCTTTTTTTTGTGACAATATGACAGACGTAACATGGTCAAACGTTATTCATGGGCCAATTTATATTGTTTGAAAGTAGTTTAATTCACGTTATTGATGTAGTGCTGATGAAAGAAAGAAAGAAACCAGGTAAAAATCTATCAAAATAATGATTGCAAAATATAAAAAAAAAAACTCATTTTTTATATGCTTATAAAGCTATAACAAAGGGGATTTGTATTATCAGTTTGCCTTTGCTTAACAAGTTGTAAAATTCTGGCAGATTGGTACAGCAGGTGAAAAACAGCAGCAAGTGAACTGTCAAAGATCTCTTAATTTTACCCATGTATTAAAACAGCTCTGTTTCCAGGCTGTTCACGAATGATGTCAATCACCCCTGCAACTTCAACAGCAGTCGTGACAGGCTAACAAAGGTGTCACTCTGCAACATCTCCACAGCCTGACACAATGTCTCATACCTGCACTCCCAAAACAGACAAGGAAACAAACTTTAAAATCTGCCTAAAATAGGCTAAAATACCAGCAGTGTAGAAGGTCGAGGCAGACCGTGTGCCTGTCTTCACCTGTACGATTATGTGTGCGCTGTGCAGTATGGTCAGCAGTGTAGCATAGGGGTAGAGGGTCTTGTAACCGGAAGGTTGTAGATTCACATCCTCTATGTGGTGCACTCTTGTACCCTTGAGCAAGTCGCTACCCTTCTGAAGCTAGTTTCCAGATATGGAAACTGTTGATATCAAATCTGTGCCGTGCAAGTTGTCATGGATAAAGGTGTCTAGGTGTCTGATAAACAAAAAGAAAATGTATTGTCATCCATACTCAAGAAAGCTCAGGAAATAAAAACAAAACAATAAGTGTCCCATCAGATATGTCATAACTCAGCCACTGTCGTTTAGTCACCTGCATCTCGTTAACTTTCACCTTAGCCCTCCCTGGGTGGCCACCTCTTTCCCACAACACGCTGCACTTACATACACAAGCAATTATTCAATCAATGAAATGGCCTGTCAGTCAGAGCATGTTTAATTGGGATAACCACTTAACTTAACACATGCTTTAGTGACCCATGCCATTCGATTTGTTGATTTGAGTGCAAGCTAAATGGTTAGAATGATGTTTCCAGTTTACTATGGACAGCCCACTTAGTAACCCATGTTATGCGCTGATCCTGACACAGACTACTTTACTAATGATCTATAAAATAAAGCACAGTTTATTAATATGTAATAATGAACCTGTCTTCAGACAGCATAAACATGCTCTTTGACTTCCCTTACTTTTTTTTCTATGCTGAGGCCTTTTCAAGGGAAGGAATATTTATTAAGTTTTATTTGAGTTCACTTAAGTTAATACTGGTGAAACACAGCTGAGTGAAATAAATGCACTCACTCATAAATAAATGTGACCGGTTAGAAGATGGGGCACAGTCTGGAGAGGCAAAGAGAGGCCAGTGAGACAGAAAGAGGAAAAAAAGGGCTTTTAAGTGAGTGAGACAGTAGAGATGTTGAATAACAACCCATGAAACACATTCAATTCGGATGAATTCAGACACGTCTGCCTTTTTATTCTAATGGGAGTAAAAATGACAAGAATGTAATATAATCTAAAATTCACTCCTTTGATTGTTTTTTTTTTTATTACACTATTTGATAATTCACTCAAATTGTTCTCTGTTCAATCTAAAATTGTACTTCTATCTGTCTTTTATGTTTACTCATTAGATATGCACATTCATACTTTTGTAATTCACATTTATCCCTCATTAGTAAAGGTTTTAGCATATTAGCGTTTGTAGTAGCAGTCACAGATGTAGCCTAATTGCCGCTATGCTTGTTATCATTCTCCTGTGTCTCCTTTGCCGCTCAGTAATTTGGGCAGTATACTTCTGTCACAGTGTTTTAGAGGAGAGCTCAGTGCTGTTGTGTGGCATGCTGAGAAAACGCAAACTGCCGGTTTCATTATTAAAAGAAGCATCCCCCCCATATGTACGCTGGGAACCCCCCATCGTTCTCTGGGCCAAAAGCAATAAACATCTTGTCCTTGTTATGAGCAAAACTGGAGAGAGTGATTTCAGAGGAGAGAACACCTGCGGGCTGTGAGGATGGTAAGAGGAGAATTGTGGGAGAGGAAAAAAAAGGGGGCTTTTATTGCCGCCTCTGGTTTTTTAATTAACTGGGCATGTTGGTCCCGAGGCGAGAGGCGTTCCTCGGAGGGGAGAGGAATTCTACACTGAGTGACAGGCCATGAGTCCGTGTTCAAACGCAAGGGGGCTGGATGTGATTAGGGACCGGCCTGTGTTGGGTATTTTTTCCTGGTGAGAGTCCCGCGGAGGAAGAAGGAGTGCTCACATGCTCACCGGTCCTCACCTTTCCTCACCTCCAGCCTGTCACCCCCGGTGATTAATGGGACCTCACACGGCCGTTCTCGTCCCCGTGACCAGGAAGTCTGAATGAGCTGCCAGCGGGTTTATGAGACGATTTCATCATGGGTGACGGAGGAGACAATGAACCCCTGAGGGAGGCAAAGTGTCTTAGGAGAGGGTCAGTGTTCATAGCCACCCATTCAGTAACACCATGGAGTGTTAAGTGCAGAGCAGATGTTTATCCATATATATATAGTGACACCAGGCAGCGTTAAGTGGGGAGCAGACACTTATCCTTATATGTACAGTAACATCAGGTAGTGTTAAGCGTAGAGCAGATGTTTATCCTTATACATGCTGTAATAACAGGGAGGGTAACCTAGGAAGCGGGTTTAAGTTCATCTCCAAACACACAGTAACGCATTACATTACATTACATTCATTTAGGAGTCCCTCTTATCCAGAGCGATTTCCAGCACAAAAGAAAAGAAGTGTATCCATTCAATTTGAATGAGCAACAGTGTCAGACCAGGTTAACACTCCCAGACCAGTGAGTGTGAGCATAACACTTTTCAAACCCTACCGCAAGTTAACTTGGGCAACCTGCCTAGACAGCCTAGGAACTAAGGAAAGCCAGGTACACACAGACATACACGACAGTCGCTAGATCACTGAATCCAAAACACAGGTCGTGTAAAGTGGGGAGCAGGTGTTCGTTCCCATAATAATAATAATGGATTATATTTATACAGCACCTTTCAAGGTTCTCAGAACACTTTACTGCAAAGGAGGGACTCACCTCAATTACCATTAGTGTGAGTGATGGGTGATGCGCTGGCAGCCATTTTGCCTTGGAATGCTGACCACACACACATACGATAACACCAGGGAGAGTAAACCGGACAAAGCTCTTTATCCTCACTGGCACCCTGCCACCCTAAAAGAAGTCATCCTGACATACACCTCCAGAGTACAGACAGACCTGAATCTCTGGCTTTATAACTCTGAGCTGAGCGTATCCGAGAGCTGTGAGCTGGGGACGAGGAAGTAACTGTTACCTGAAACTCATTCACCAACACTGGGGAGCGTTGAGTGAACGGAGGAGTAGTTTTGTGGGGCTTTTGGAACATGCTAGAGTTGTGTACGTGATGAATTCAGCTGGCAAAGCACATCTGTATTATGTTCAGCTTCATTGTGAGATGTGTCTGAGAGCTCACTCATCAGTCGGATTTAAAAAACAGTTCCAAGGGCTTGCCTTTAATCCCGCTATTTAATCCCATCTGCCGTTGGAAGGAAATCGATCTCTCGCAGTTTACCGAATTGGAAATGAGGCTGATGTGTTCTAATACTTCATTCGGTCCGTTCTTGATGGAACAAAGAGAAACGGTGGCCAGGGACTCGATTTCAAGAACGCCCGCATCCGCTTGACCGAGGCGGAGCGCGGCATAGTTTGGCACCTGCCACCGCGGCTAAAGTGAGAATGTGGCTCACCTTCCAAAGCCAACAGCAGAGGGTCCCCCCGGCCTTTCCTCTTCTCTCTCTCTCTTGGCGTTTACTTTCCCGTAGAACAACCTTCATAGAGAAACAAAGTTAATTGATTATGAGGCGCCTCTCCCCCCTGCAGCTGGTGAGGGGGCGAAAATGTTAAGTGGCTCATTGGACTGCTTTAGCGGGCCGTTGAACGCAGAGTGCATTAAATGAGATTGTCACTCTTTGTCACTCTGCTGGAAGGTTGCGTCAAACCCAGCGCATTCGGGACTATTAAAATCGATTAAGCCAGACTTTGACCTCTCCGCTTGCTCCAGCTGAGTGGAACTAACGTGGCTGCACTTAATTGTTCCCGACACAGACACTGTCTTCGCTGTTTACATTTACGGGTTACATCGAGCTACTTCAGTTCAGGTTCAGCTCCAAGAGGTGGATGCATAACAGCCTGGTTAACCCATTTGTAATACAGCAAAATGTATGCAAATCCCATGGTTCTGTTACATCATGCAGAGCAGACTGCTTCAAGGCATGCTTGTTGCCCCTGTGGGGAAGTATTCCCTGTTTGAGTCTCTGTGATGGAAGTGCAGGGTTTTAGGGAGGAATGGGGATTTCTGAGGCTCTGTGTGCATGGAGTGGGGCTGTAATAACATACCCTGTTTCGAGGCTCTGTCTCAGAAGCGCAGCCAGGATGTAAAGCTGAGGATGGGACGCCCAATGCGAGGGGATTGTCCGAGGAAAGGCGGATTCTAAAACCAGACAGCTTCTGCCAGCCTCACCCAACTGCTTCTTCAGTGTCAAAATGCTTGCTTTTCATGTTCAAATCCACAATGGGTGTATTGCAGTGTTCCCATGGTGACAGATCAAGCAAATTGACAGCCAAAGGAGTAGCAACAGTACCGAAAAAGTTAATAATAAGAAGAATGATTGGAAAAGTGAGAAGAATGAGAATAAATAAGATAATCCAAAAAAAAAACAAAACAGCTAGGCACTGCGGCTGTCTAGCTTTCAGATTCAACCCCTTTGAATCAGCTGATGTCTGCTTTCCAGACTTCACATGCCCAAATAGGGAAGATCTGTTTTTCGCATCTTGAGCTGTAACATGAAAGGCACAGCAAGTCCTTTCAGATCTCGTATCACCCATCTCCGCTCTGGCTGTCAACAGCAAACGCCACGTCTGTCTGCAAACCCGACAAATAAGAACGCCACGCCGGCGTTCGGAGCATCGGTAAGAAGAAAATGAAGGGAGGGAAAGGAGGAAATTGAAGGCCATCGTTTCGCAGACAGAATGGAGCGTGTCTCGACGTCTGTCACGTCCCTTCCTCTCGTAGTGCGTCTGCTCCTGAACATCTAGTGCGGTCTGTGCACCAATGTGACGAATGGGGTGAAGGGGGACCCGCTGGTAGGTTTGAGGCACGCGGACAGAATGCGAAGGTGGGGGGGGGGTCAGTTAATTGAGATAGCATAGAGTGTGAAATCCCAGGTCAACACCATCCCTCTTTTTCAGGACATCCGCTTTACCCCACTCATTGGAGACTCTCATGAAGAGACGTTTCCCAGTCTGCAAGCCAGACCTCAGGCCAGGCACTGTCAGGGGAGACATACTCTGTTTCCTCATTGCACGGCTGATAAGACAGTCCGAGGTGTGTTGGTATTCACGGTTCGCTGAGGTGTTGGGGAGCTGTTACCTCTTTCCTGACATGACTGGGGGCGGGGGGGGGGGGCACTGAGCGCTTGGCTGCTTAGTGGTGACAGTCCCTCTGGGACAGAGACAGAGTGCTTCATTTGCTCTCCGTTCTGTACCCCCCATTACAGGCGGTGTGCACTGGCCTTGTGTCCTGCCTATCAGAACTAATCATGTGTCACCCCCCCCCCCCCCCCACACACACACACACGCACTCAGTGACACACACACACACACACACACACTCAGTGTCACACATTCGTGTCACCAGTGTTCTTTGGAGTGAATGACACCCCTCGTTTTCATGAACTTGGGTGCTGGCTCATTTGACGGCACCTCTTGCGGTTCTGGATTCAGCATTAAGGGTGCCCTCTCTCAGATCCCTGCTTCTGCAGCCGTGACCCCCTCATGCTGATCTTTCCTGGGCCTGATCCCACTTAAGGAATAATTACCCCAAATTCCCTCAACGCCGTCATCCAGACGGCTCCTTCCCCCGGCCTCCACGCTCCGCGAGGGTGTTTTCCTCTTCCCCGGTCCAATGTCCTTTCATCGCCGCTGTTCCCACTGCTGAGCTTACTGCTGTCCCAGGAAACAGACCTGCCGACCAGCGATCACGGGACAAGCTCATACTAACGCAGTCAAATGGCTGGAGAGGCAATGGGGAAAGACTCACACAAAGGGAGACTGAAAGAGGGAGGGAGTGAAAGAGAGAGAGAGAAAGAGAGAAAAAGAGAAAGAGAGTGAGATGGGGAGAGAGAGATGCAGAGAGAGGGAAAGTGAGATGGAGGGGGAGAGAGAGATGCAGAGAAAGGGAAAGTGAGATGGAGAGGGAGAGAGAGAGACAGAAAGAGATGGAGAGAGAAGGAGAGAGCATAGAGAGAGAGAGACTGAGATGGAGAGAGAATGAGATGTAGAGAAAGAGTGATGGGGGGTGGGCTTATTTAGCTGCACATCTGACGTGTGGTGTAAAGGGAGTTGAATTCGCTTTTGCGTTGTGATTAATGGGGTACGTTCATCAGGGAAAGCTGGAACCCGAGTGGGTCTGATGTTGCCCGAGCGCGTTCAGGTCATGGCCAAAAAATCCGCACCCCTTCCCTGCCCTGTCACTTTGCATTTCCTGGACACAGAGTCCGGGGGTAATCACGTTTTTTCTGCCTGAATAGCAAATGGCCTTCGCTTCCACCCTCTGTGGGGGAGAGAGCAAGGAGGGAGTCTAAAGCTGTGCTTTGTGTTCTGTGTAGACACCCATATGGCGCCTCCATGACTGTCAAGCGGGCGCGTTTTTGATGGCCCTGGTTTGAAGAGGAAGGGGCATAATATTGAGAGGCCTGACCCTGAGCCAGGGAGTAGAGCCTCTTTGTCTTCAACAGCCTCGTCTGTTCCAGACCACCGCTACGGACTGAATTAATGATGTCGTTGGTGTTAATTTTCCGGTCACTTGAAGAGCTGGATCTTTTGCCTTCTTTCAGAGAGACAAAGAGGGAGACACTTCAGCCTGTTCATTTCATCCATGTAGGTCCACAGTTGGTTTGAAGGTCTGATTTTTTTTTTAAATGACTTTAAAAAAACCCTGATCCTGGGTGAAGTGATAAAATAGGGATTTGAAGAACACATTAGCTGCCTTTTCATTGACAAAGAGACAGAAAGTGATTAAGATTATGTGCTAAAAAGGAGACCAATGCTCTCCATTACTGCATTCTCTGGATAGTTACACTTTGACAATATTGTTATACTTTCCCACCACTAAAGTGCCACTGAATTAAATTTCTGAAAAAGAAGAGAAAACAGAATCAATCCATTAAAAATAATCGCTGTACCTGCACAAAGGTTCACAAATGCCTTTCAGCGCTGACTGCTTTCGGTAGTTAGTTAACAACCTGAAACCAGGAGGTTACCCATTAGAGCAAGTTCAGAGAGCTACTTGAATTGCATGTATGAGTGGATGTTATGTAAAATGCATCTGCATAAGAGATAGGTAATAAGAAATGACTCTTGCGGTCCCGCTCAAACTTGGGTTCACCCATTATTTTGGGCTTGGGCTGGGACATGATTGGATTGGCAGTGGGATCAAGGAGAAGAGGGCAGAGAGACTGACACAGAGGAGATGAAAAAGAAAAGGAAAAGGGAGATAACAGGAGAGACAACAACCACTCTCTGCCGTCACTGCAGTCACTGATTCAGGCATGCATTGTGGCTTAGATTTCCTGTCATGATTAATCTCTGCCAGCTGAGTCAGGGACTTTCCTGATTTTGTCGCGGGGAGGATCTTTGCGACAAGGAATATTTCCCCCTTTGAAGAAGTCAAGTTGTACTGGAGTCAGTAGTTATGGTGAGGTTAAAGTCTCTGCTTGCCTGCTTTCGGACACTCGATGGGACCAAAGTGGGCCAACTTTGTGGAATCAGAAATTAGGATGTTTTTATTCATGCACGCCTCCCATAAATGAGCAGAGCAAGAAAAAAGTTTTTTTGCTTTGTTTTATTGAGAAACTTCAAGCAATTTCATAAAACGGGGCAGGTGTAGAACATCAGTTCAATCACTGTTGTTTTGCCATTCCGTCATATTGTAATGGATGAAGCTTCTCTGGTTGCAAAATTGCAGAGGTCCTTAATAGCTAGCTTGATGTACTCAATGGAGGTGCTGATTTAAGCATCTACTCTACAGGTGTGCAGCTGCTGGGGTCTGCAGCCAGTTGGCAGGTACCACAGTTTCATCAAGAAATCCTTTGCTTTGCTGCTCCAACAGCCTCAAAGACAATCAACAGAAAGCACAGAGCATTAAATACAGCATTAAAGCAGTGCCAGTCAGCAGCCAAAAGCTTTAAAGTTAAAGATGACGAGCCCAATAGCATAACCCTGGCTTGCAAACTTTATAATTTATTAAAGTGGTTTTCTGTTGAATACATTACTTGAAAGCTTGTGTGATTGTTTTACGGTGATGTTTTATGCATAACAGGATGTCTCTTGATTACAGCCCAAGCCTTTGTAAGCATGAGGCAGGGTTGTGTCCTGATCCAGCAATGACCTGGAGTCTGCAGCAGTTGAATGCAACTGGCGTAGTTCCTCCAGGCATAGGGTGGGTCTCCTCATCCCTTCATCTCTTATTAGCACCATCTAGTGGCTAGTGAGGCACCTGTGAGTCACTCATCAGTGGACATGCACCCATCCTCCAAACGGCATCTGCTCCGCTGTGGTGCATGCTGGGAGATGCGGAGTGCGGTAACTAGTCATTGATTGTGTGGGAGAGTGTCGGAGGATTGTGCTGTGCGAGTAAAGGGGATTCTGGTGAGGCAACCTAAATGCAGGAGGATTGGCAATTCCAAAAGGGTGGAGAAAGTGTAAGAGCAGACAGAAAATACTGAAAAATAGAAACAGTGCAGGTCTCTTTGAAGTTGTCCATGCATTCACAGGGTGTGAGGAAGTTCAGAGGGGCACCAACATGGCCCGCCTCTGGGAGAGGTTGCAAGGCTGCGTATCCGTGCGCTAAAGGAGCAGAATAATCCAACGGCCGCAGTAAATCTGTGCAGCACCTGCTCCTCCGGGGGGGTTTTTTTGGCGCGGGCGTGAGGTCATCGTCACCAGAGAGCCCATCGATCACGATTTATCGCATTCATCACAGAGCACGTTTGTTTTGGCAGCTGATTGCTGAGAGAGAGAGGGAGAGAGGCTGAGGAAGAGGGAATGCTTTTTGCATGAAGCACTGTCTTTGTGTTATTAATCCTCCGGGTCCTCGGAGAGAGATCAGGCTCCAGGACAGAGGCTCAGGCCTCCGATCTCTCCGCTCTTCCTCAAGACTGCGAGAAGTGTGGGAAATTGGAGAAGGAGTAAGCGTGCTGCATTGCCTGGCAAACGACAGAAAGAGAGAGAGAGAGAAAAGCAAGAGAAAACGGCCAGGATTGTGGCCTTCACTTCAGATTGAATCTCTGATACAGATCTTGGTTTGACACTATAATGAATGGGGTGTCATGATACTCACATCATTATTCATTTTAAATATCCCCATACAAAAAAATACATTGAGAATATATTTTAGACAATATATTAACTCATTCAGTAAAAGTACGATATCTAAATTATTTTGTGTATTGCATATTGCATATATGTGCGAAATGAGTAATACAAAAAGGTATAAAGTGAGAAAGGAGTTTAAAGACTCATTAGTCAGAATCACCCGATATATGTATGTACTATTTTATTAATTTGCTCCTTCAATGAAGCTTTGACTTTGGGCTATCGCTCACTGAATGAGGACACTGTGTTGACCCTGTTAGTCCTGAGTATGAGGGACTTTGACCTCTGGTATTGGCACAGCTCTGTGGCTATACGTCTCTGTCAGGGTTACCCGTCCATCTTTCAGGAAATGCTTCTGACACCGGTACTAACCGATAGGTCAAAATAAAATTGACACCTGAGGGGGCTGAAATACGTGGGTGAAGGTCCCCCTGTTGGACACAGTAAGAACTGTTTGGCTGAATACTCCCACTCCTCTGGCCATGTGGACAGATGGCACAAGTCCTGTTGTGACGGTCCGCCTTTTATTTTTGCCCTGCCTCTTTAGGAGTTCTTATAAACTTTTCTGTACGTTTGTTAAAAAGAGTGAAGCAAAACTGCGCTGAATGTTGGGAAATTGTACTGCTTCTTTTCTTTGTGGGATGTTGCTTGATGTTTTATCCCCACGTGTACAAAGAAAGCCGTGACAGAACCACAAAGTGGGCTATTCTTTGTAATTCCACCTCTTTCTTTATCAAACACAGAGGTGCACCACCGCTCCACAGAGGTCTCGTATTTCAATTGTGTTAATGTCCACTTACAAACTGGTGGAGTCGTGTGTTTTTCCAGACCTCCTCACCTCGCCACCATTACCGCGGAGGAAGCGAGGTCTCCCTGGCTGACAAGGACCGTCGCACTGTTTCTGCCCTTATGTTATGGGCCCTTAGATGAGGTCTGGATGTTGGGTAACAACTGTGTGCTTAGCAGTAGCTTGCTTTGAACTTTGTGTGTGTGTTATGTTTGGGCTTGCCGCTCAGATGCATGCAGGTTGCCTTTCTGAAGCTCAGGGATGGCTCGCAGCGTGTGAGATGCAGTAGCGTTTCCCGGAGATCGCACTGCGGGGGTCGGTTACGGAGAGTTTCTAAAGACCGGTTTGGACAGTACCAGCAGCAGGGGACCGCCGGCGCCGCAGCGGCGAAGAGATGCCCCGCGAATGCCGGGACTGCGATCGCCACGGAAACCCCACGGCGCGGGCTAAATGACGCCCTGTCAGAGCGCGGCGCACCCTGACGGCTTCATCAGGGGGACAGGGGGGAGCTTTGCATCCCAAATGACCCCTGCAAGCCGCCGCACTGTCAGGGAACAGGAGCTCTGTCCCCCCCCCCCCCTCTTTTCAGCCCGGAGTCCTCACAGGAAACTCAGAGCTGCATTGTTACTGATTTAAAGCATTAGCCTTATTCAGTCATGGCCTTTATCTTATGATGCTCCGCGTACTTCAGTGATCAACAGTCTGGCACAATGCAGAACAAAGCACTAGCGCATTCCGGAATCTATGCTAATAGAGATTCCAGTGCCACGGTGGGTTATTAAAATCCCTCTCATTGAATGCGATTATTTCTGTTGTCAGATATGGAAGGAATTTTGCATTCACTCTGAGACAAACCATGATTCATATTCTCATGCTGAAATGATGTACAGTTTGTCGAATGAACCAAAGAAGTTGCACTCAGGGAACTTTATTTAGTGGCTAATAGGACAGCGCAAAGGCATTGTAGAGAAGAGAATATACATACTGTTGCACTGGGTGTGTAATAAATGAAATTGGAGTGCCATTTACTTTACATTCATTACATTACATTAATTTAGCTGATGCTGTTGTCTAGAGTGACTTACAGCACAAAAGAGCAGAAATGTAACCATTCAAGTTAAATGAGCAATAGTATCAAACTAGGCTAACCACACTCCCAGACTAGTGAGTGTGAGCCTAACACTATTTTACCAGTATTAAATAACACATTTATTTGTATTGTTAGTATTTATTAGTATCAATAGTAGTTATTAGTCTCCTCTTATTTTAGCTAAAACAGAGACTCCAGAAAATGTATTGTAAGCTAATGAAACCAAAGACACATCCAGTCCCCCTATGCCCCTGGAACTGCTCAGTGATCACCCTGAATTGTGCAATGGCACAATGATTGAGCACACTGGGAGAGACACTGGTTATGATTAAGGTAACTGTGTAGCAAAGCGATGAATGGATGAACAGTGTGGCAGCATTCACTCCAGCACAGTGGGACTGTGTTGTTGATTGAGCCAGGCTGCTGGTGGAGGTCTTGTTCCACAGCTTGCAGCACTCTTAACTGGCCGAAGACGGGGGGGACGTGGAGGAGGAAGGGGGGGCAGGGGGGAAGGGGGGGTGGCCTTTGAGGAGAAGACAAAGGAATCATTTGGCTCAGTTACTCCAAGGCTCTCCCTCATTCATTAAAACCTTTCCAGCCAGTAAACCAATTAAGCCAATTAAGCATGAAAACACAACGCAACTTGTTCGTGCCACTACTGCGTGCATGGGGAGGGGGGGGAGCGGGGGTTTGCTTTCAACAGGCTGCAATTTGACAAGGGTAACAGGGGAGGATGGGGGGGTTGGGGTGGGGGAGGGTTCCAAAGTCTCAGTGAGAGTCAGATTAGACACTTTTGTTTCCTCTAATTGTGAAAAATCTGCTCCACTCCTTGTTAGCACGGCTCCACTCATGCATCTCAGTACCGCGCCAGGAGTCATAAATTGCATCCTCTATAGAGATGTACCGCATTTAAAAAAAAGCCGTAATGCCGTACACATGCTCCCAATAGCTTGGGATTCTCATCCTCGTGGCACACGGCCAGGCTGTATATCTCTTATTGGGAAACCGCGAGGCAGAGCGCTCTCTCAGCGTTGTGGCGGTGTTGAAGCGACCTTGCAGAAACTTTGCCAGGGTGCGCTGTGTGTGTTTAAGATGGGAACCGAGATCACACAAAGGCTAGGGTCGCTATTCTCCATCGGGGCGCCTCGGTGCTGAGTGATCGGGCCCCCGTGGGCTACGTCGATGTTCGCGCTAAACAGATGCTAATGTGTGGCTCATTAAAAAAGCTCTGGGAGAAGCGGGATTCAGAGAGCGCAAGCAGGCGGAACACCACCGCCTGCTTATCGGCCCGCTCCGCTTTTTTCTTTTTCTTTTTTTTTAGCCGTAGCTGTTTCATGGCACCGCTTGTGTTGGAAGTTCGCTCGTGAAGCTCCCCCTTTTTTCTCCTTCTCTCTCTCTCTCTCCGTCTGCTTTCTCTCTCTCTCTCTCTCTGTCACAACAGCGTCACGCATGGGGGCACTCCGTGAATGATAAAACAGAAACAGATTTGTTTAGTTAGCCACCGCTCTCCTCTCTCCTCTCTCTCTCAACCCCCCCCCATTAAGAACCTTTCTTTTTTATCATGTCTGGAAGTGGGCTATGGTAAGAAGGAAGAATGCACTCCCTGTACTCCTTGTAAGCTTCTTTCTTTCTGCTCTACATCTTCTTTCCTTACTGTTCTGTCCCTCCTTAGTCTTTTCCCTCTTTCCGTACAGACACAAAACTTTTTTTTTTCCCCCCCTCTTCATTCACTTACAACATTTTTGGCCCATTTCGGTTGTTTATTTTTGATTGCGGGCCAGTCACCAGTATTTAGGCTGGGCTTGAATCCAGATGGCCATTCATAAGAAACATTCTTTCCCTATGACAAGAGTGTGTAGGAGGCCAGCAAGTTGTCCATTGAGGATAAATACAGAGCAAGTTAGCCCGGCAGTCACCGGTTCCGTGCTTCCAGCACTCCTGCGAGATGACGGGACAGCAATTAACATTTCACCCCTGCTTCTTTCTGCTATGTGTGCTGGTCAGAGTCGACAGCACTGGCTTTCTCCGTCTCCCACAGGGAGATTCTCACTGCAGAGGAACAGCACCTGTGGTGGCCCACGGTGGTCTGAGAGTTAGTCGGAGCGAGTGGTGGTGATGGTCGCTCCATCACTCGTTTCAGCAGCTCTCACAGGTCTGCGGTGTGCTTGTGTTTCCAGCTTGACAGAGATGGACAGCCCACCCCAGAGCTCAGAGATCTGCAGACGCTTCACACTGTTGACAGGAGTTTTCACTCATTCCAGTCCAGACTGCCTTACACCCCAGTAATGCTTCACTCAGGTTTCCACAGGTTGTGGTTAGCGGGAAATAGCTCATTGATAACATGGTTGATGAGTGAATGTATGTTTCTATTAGTCTCACTTACTTATACGTGAACTGTAAAATGGCAGACAAACCCCTGATTTCCCCTTTATACCCATCATGCTATATTCACATATTACATTTATCTGGCAAAATATACAACGAAAAAGAAATTGTGGTGCATTGAATGCAACCACAAATAAAGTCACAACTGTTATGGTGTATAAGCATATCCAAGTAATCTATGTGTGACAAGTACTTGACTGGCTACTTAATGGATATGATGCAATCCTACTCCTGTGTAGTACTCCTAGTATAATTTCATAGTACATTACTCAATGTAAAATATTGCACGGTATTTTGAATTTTATTTACAAGGAACAGATGATTAATGAAAACAAACTGTTACTTTATTTCCCTTGGTTAGATTAAATTAAAATAAATCTACGAAGAAACAATGTCAAGGTTTGTGGTACAGCCTGCATCCTATGTGTGTGTGACAGACTGCAGTTTCTCAGACATGCACTGTCCAAAAGGGTGAGGCATCGTACGCACTGGCCTCAGCACAAACCCGTCGTTAGCGGGGGTTACCATGACAACGCACAATGCTTACAGCGCTTTCAGCGCGTCACTTAGACAGTGAAGCTTGGCACCTAAGCAAAACTGTAAACAATTGTCCTCACTTGCCGTAGTGGTAGGCACGAGCACCCATAGAGAATCCCTCACTGAAATATCGTAGACTGTAGCTACCTGGCTGCATTCGTATGCTGTCTCATGCATAGTTAATTCTGACCATTTCACCTGGTTTGGCCTGGAGTAGTGTGTTGCTTGTGCCATGTATTGAGCACTGTTTTCTGTTAGATACCTTGTGTGGGTACAGGGTTCTCTCTTGGGCTAGGTTCTGTTTTGTTGGAAAAGTAAAGAATTCCTTTGAGTCGTCATTGTACAGAATGTTCAAAATGCCGAGAGCAGCACAGTTTTATGGATGGGTGATTTCAATATCTTGTCACTGAAAAACACTCTCCATCGTCACTGCGATCACCAGCACCTTACAACCCCACTGAACTCTCATGTAAATTGAGGCAGATTTGGTCATACTGAGGTAAACTGGAGCTGAGGCACAACATCTGGTCACACTTGAACCAGCCTCAATGGTGAAGAGCTGTTTACTGAGTGTTTCAGATACAGAGCGGTTCATGTATCCGTTGTCTTCAGTGAGGAACAGTGAATTCTGAATGTTGCTGTTCAGGAGCAACGTCTGGAGTAAGTCTCTGCGATAAGCTTGCATGATGCAAAACTAAAGCAAACTAAAGCACTTTGCCTCAGACAGTTGCTAGCCATACATATTCCAACTGCTTGGTAATTACTAATAGTAGATCTGTACTGGCCTATTTCTCTGGGTTCCTTACTGTGGTTCAATGGCCTGTGCTGGAAGACCTGACCCCTGGTAGCAAGAAACAGCTTTCATCCAAACCTGATCACACATTTTAAACATACCAAGGTCTTCTCACCTTTATACCAGCTTCAGCCATGTACTACAGGGGATGTTGTGGAAGCTCGTCTCAGCTTGACAGAGCTTGGAGAACTCTTCTACCACCAGTCCAGTGGGGAACCGTCAAGGTCACAGGAGACAGAAGCTTTGCCATTAACAACTCTGGGAAGGACACAGGGCACAGTAACCTTCCTGCGGTTTTGTGATTGCGAGGACTGTGTCGAAAGGAATTTAACAAATAAAAAAATACAAGAAGTAAGCAGGAAACTCTGAGTTATTCGCTGTTTATCTTTTCACAACACCTTGGAGCCAATCTAGCCATTGTGGGGGGGGGGGGGGCACTCCTCTAAATTAAAATTCTTAGAAATAAGATGAAAGCACTGGAGGTAAATACACGGCTGTTTCTTTCGCCGAAGAACACGACTCAAAGTTTGAATAATAAAAAAAGAAAAGTGTAGAAGAACTCAAAGTAACAGAACACTCAAGCAGTGGCCATACGACTTGTGAATAGATTCAAAGGTACTTCTGTCTCCTTTAGTTCAGCCCAAGGTGAATCTCCAATGCAACATTTAAACCACGCAAGTTTATTGTATAATGTATATCGGTTTTCAGCACAAGACATCTCCAACTGAGGAATACAATAACCTAAGATTCAATCCTCCTTGAGAAGGAAAAGAACATTTTTGTTGCAACTTTTTTTTTTTTTGGGGGGGGTGGGGGGGGGGGGGTGGGGGTATTGGGGGTGCTGTTTTTGTCTCTCGTGGTGGAGCGTTTTTAGGGGAATGTTTTTGTTTTCTGTCATTTTGTTTTGTTAGGTGATGCAGTGTGAATGAGAGGCATTAAATAGCCTTAGTCAAGGAGAAAATATGTGGGTTCTCTCGCCTGCTGGCTGTGTACCCCCCCTTCACCCCTCCTCCATGCGGCCCCCTTCACCGCACCGTGTCGGCCTGGGCTTTGTGAGGGGTCCCCCTAGGCTCAAAGAGATGCCCAGCATGGAGCCCTCAGGGTCCCCCGTCCTCTTCCACCCCAGAAGCATCGCAAGAAAAGATGAAACGTCCCCTAACTTGCTTTGAATATTAAAAAGAGAATCATCAGTGTGAAAGGGACGGGGAGAGAGGAAGGAGGGGGGGCCCTTCTGGTAGAGAGATAGAGACGGGTGTGGACTCCAACTCCAGCATTGTCTGTAAGGCTTATCACAGCCCTGAGCTCAGCAGTGGTCCGTAATATTGAGAAGACATTTCCCCATCGTTTTTCTCAGCGTGGTTGAAGTGACACAGTCGAGATCACTGGTTTGCGAAGAGACAGAGTTTGACCGTCGGCAGGCATTGAGTTGGGGAACGCTGGTGAAACATGGGTTCAGTATTGCTGTGAAGTTTCTTACATTCAAAGGAGATTTCCAGTAGGAACACTTGTTCTCCCTTCCACTATGTAAAGCCAAACTGGCTTGAGTGAAAGCGAATCAGAACTGAATCTAAAAACAGGATGGGACTGACGTTGAGCTAGTTCCTTGGAATTGAGTGTGGGAAGACACAGCAGAAGTGCTTTTGGAAAATGACTGTGAACAACTGGTTCTGGCAAACTGGATCGCAAAATGGGAATGGATTAGCCCTAACCACAGCCGAGGCAGTCTGGGAGCAAGTCTGAGAAACTGGTTCTTCGGAAGTATTAGTTCTGGCGAAGCGGTCCTGAGGTGGACGCTGACAAGGTCTACTGAGCCAGTGGAAAAGGACGCCATGTGGATGTGGGCTGTGGTAGCCTCTGTCCTGGCGGAGCTGGTTATTTTAGGGGTCCCCCATCAGGGGGAACTTGACGGGCCCCCGCGGCACGCCGGTCTCCGCAGCTCCCCGACCCACTGGTGCAAGCGCCAGCAGGGGTCTGCTCTGGGGCTAAACCTGGCCCCCCTCTCGCTGAGACATTCCGGCAGCCGCCGACACAAGTGCAACCAGATCTTCCACCGTAAGTAGGAACACGGCACCATATAGCCCTCTTTTACACACCTACTAAGTCCAAAACGTACACAGGGACTACCTATACACCACATTTCTGGTGTACATAAATCAAGTTTCCAGATCTTCCATCGTAAGTAGGAATACAGCACCTGTATTGCACTCTTTGACACGTCTACTAGTCCATAACTTCCACAGAAAGTACTTATACACTGCACCTCTCTAGTATACAAATCAAGTTTCCAAATCTTACAGAGTAAATAGGACCACACCATGGTGTCCTCTTTAATGTCTTTTTTCTTCAGTACTATCCGCACTCTTTGTAGTAGGTACATTGTACCTCATTGTTCGTTCAGAGAGCTCATCAGTTTCAGCCATGCAATTGCCAGTCACTGCACCAGAATTGGATGCTAGATTGTTCCACAAGCACTCTTCAGGATAGTGTTTTTTTCTCACAGAGTTCTGCCTGTCGGTTTTCAAACCCAATCTCTGAGACAACTCCACTCTACAGTGCCCTCGTTTTTTCCTCCTGCTGTCTTGAAGAGCGCAATAGAGGACAGGGCTCTGAGAGAGTTAGGGATTAAGAGTAAGTTCATTTCAAGTGTCCTTGAGCTGTGCTCACTGTTGGGGTGGCTTGCTATTCCAGTGCACGCCGGAGAACACTCTCTTACAGGACTCAGAGTGCCAAGTTGGAGAGTTTTAAATTTGGCATGCTTGTGACAGAGAGGGCCCTCCTGGAGAAGATAAGTTTCCGTTTTGACGCTTGTCTGCTGAATATCCGTGAATTACAGGGTTTATCCTGTCTTCCTTTGGGGGGGGGGGGTTGTAGAGGCAGGTTTGTGAGTCAGTAATCTCTGGTTGTGTGTGGAAAACTACAGCTGTTTTTTCCTAGAAGAGCTGAACAAGTGGCACAGGAGTTCGCGGAAACCGCCATCCTTGCGTGGTGAGGTTTATGCCGTTTTCCCCGAGAGGGTGGCAGGTAGCACTGAAGTCGTGTAGGAGAGTTAGTGCAGCTGCAAGTCCTTGCATGGAGCTTTACTTTGCTGCCTATTTTATATTCCTACGGGGCAAGTGGAGGTGTGCGATTTGGCTCTGGTGTTAAAAGCACTCCACTGTCTCCTCTCTGTCTGTGCTCCCAACCCTGCCTCCCCCCCCCCGAGAGACAAATGTGTCATTTTCTCCGCATCAATGGCGGTCTGATCAAGGTCGCCCTTGGTGGAGAGGAGATGGGTGGCGAGTCACAGCAGAGACGGAGCCTCTCCATTGTCACTCGACGTGTATTGATGGCGGTGGTGGGCAAAGGGGGGCGGGGGGGTTAAGAATCACTTTCCACTGTAAATTAAAGCCTTTACAATCTCAGTCAGCCCAGTTCTGTATCCGTGGTAAGGCGAAGGCAGCTTTCCACCCTCAAACCCACAGTACCCCTCAATCCCTACTTTTAAATAATCTTTTAATCAGATAATCTTTTAAACAAAATCTTTTAAAACAAACTGTTTGTTTTAAAATCCAGCCCTATGTGTTCATGCTATTTTTATGCTTGTATTTCAATCTCAAGTGATAATTCAGACTGATGGGTAATGTAACCTGTCAAAAAAAATCTGAACGGTAGAATCCCTGTTGTTGTAAGATTTGACAAAGTGTCACCTTTTAGGCTCAAGGGACCTCCCCTGACTGCAGGTGCTCTCCAGGATCATCGCAGTGAATTGAGGTGAATGTAAAGGTCAAGGCTAAGGTCACGGGTGCATTTGTATTGATTTCCCCCCAGTTCAGAATGATGATGTCTTCCAGCGCAGCACAAATGGCATGCCTAGCCAAACCTCGGCAACACTTTCCTGCCCTGAACTTCTTGTTATTCCTGTTTTTGTTGTTCTTCTTCTTATTATTGTTGTTTCTCATGAAGTTAGAAAATAAGCTATTAAAGGAAATGACAAAACTTTTTTTTAAAGTAGCTAGTCAAGCCGCAGCACTAATACATTGAAGGCATATAAATGTATATCTGGAGAGTTACGATGAAAGCAGGGATGGATTTTTGCAGAGTTCTTCAATTATTCATTGACCATTTGTTTTTGCCTGTAGCGTATGTATACTTTACGAAGTGTAATGTAGACTCTATACAGTGCATGTACGGATGATGTCATCGCCAGCTTTCTAGTTATTTGGGCTGCGAGGCAAATGGAAACAGCATAAAGAGAAAGTTAATGAAGACTATGGAAGCTGATAAGTCTCTCAGCTGATAAACCAGGCCGCTGCAAATGAGCAGGTTTATAAAAAACTTGGCGTGTTTTTGTTAGACTTCAGAGCTTGGTCCTTGATGTGCTGCCAGTATGGTGTTCTGCTTAATAGTGTAACAGTATTGTCAGTATTATCTGTCACACTGAAGCTATGTGCAGCTGCAGTTCAATGTGTTACCATGTGGCTACAGCAAAAAGAATGCAGTGTGTTGCAGTTTAGCTCTGTGTTGATGCAGGAAAGGACATGCATTTCAGTTTGTGTACGTGTAAGAGTGGCACGGCAGTGTAGATAGCTTAGTGTGTTGCAGGGTAGTTCTAAGGCCTAGGTCAGTCTTTTGGGCTCAAAAGGTGTTGTCCTCTTCATTCTCATATTCAGGGTTCCTCATGCAGCAGTGTGATGTAGTGGGCCTTGAGTAGGGCTTGTAACCGCAAGGTTATTGGTTTGATTCCCTGCTGGGGTACTGCTGTTGTACCGTTGGGCAAGGTACTTATCCGAAAAATTGCCTCAGTAAATGTCCAGCTGTATGAATGGATTGCAACCTATGTGAGTTGGTCCGGATAAGAACATCTGCGAGATGATAATAATGTAATGTTATGTAATGCAATCCATCAAGTTGCTGGTGAGGGGTCCTCTCTCAGTTGATGGCCAACCCAGGCAGCCAGCTTCAAGTGCTTCAAGTCACGCAATACGGAAAGAGCTATGCACAGTCTGACTGACTGCTGGCTCATACGAGAGGGTGAAAGGAAGCGTCCAGAGTCGGCTCATCGGTCAGGAGATGGAGAGGCCTTCTTTCTGCACAGTTCACCGACAAAAGGGAAAAGAGGAATCTTCGGAGATGGGAAGGGGTCTGCAAATGACATTATCCGGGCTTCTCTGTGGTCAGACGAGCACAATAGCGCCATTATTGGGATTGATGAGGAAGCGTGGAACGAGAGTCCATTAGGGGCGACAGAGCAGTGGAGAGTTCATGAGATGAGAGGAGAGAGAGAGAGAGAGGGAGTGCGTGTGAGGGATCTCCCCTCTGCAACGCTGACCTTGCCGCCATCTGATGAGCCCGCTGACCGGAACAAGTCGGTCACACGACCGTGTGGATTATACGTCCTCTATTGGACAGGAAGGAGATGGGGGGAGTAGTCACAGAGGGAGAACACCATTGTGCACATTTTTTTTATGAGATGCATATTTAAAGAGATTCCTGGATATGTTGAGCATGGTGGTAAAAAAAGGAAAAAGAATGAAGAAAACTTTCCAGAGGCTGTGCGGTTAAACCCTGAAGTGTGAACTATGCTGCTGATTGCCTGTTGTGTTTCTGTGTTTTATTGTGTCTTCCTGCTGCTTCCAGGATTGGCTGAATTATATTTGAATGTTTTTAGCTGAAGCCAGTGGCAAATTCAAGGCAATTTAAGGATTTGTTGTTGCAGCTACTCATAAAATAAATAAATAAGTAACATTTTAAAAGGTTTCCAGTGAGTGAAACAGAAAGCAGAGAAAGTGCCTACATATTACCAGGACACAAAACAACCAACCAAACAAACAGTAACAGATTGTGAAACATTGCTGCATCCGGCTACCGCACATACAGTATACTTCCATTACTATTTGCTTACACAAATCATTTTTACAAGAGGAAAAAAACAGGGGAAGAAGAGAAGGAATATTAAAATAAAAATGGGGTTTTTAAGAGTTACAAATGAAAAGTTTGAGAAAGAGGATGAAAGGGGGTAGAGAAGCCGCTGAAAAGAGAGGTTCTAAGGGAGAGGAGGGGGGGGGGGGGGAAGCTCACGCAGAACAGAGCGGGGTAGATGAGTGCGCTGTATGTGGGCAGCAGAGGCCGGTCCTTACACGTCCAGTGTGCAATTAAAGAGGCTTGTCCGGCTTTCAGGCTGGATGTTTCAGAACTTCTGGAAGTTTCTGCACCAGCCAGGAATAGCTCTGGACTGGTCAACATATATGCCATACTACTTTTGGTCTTTGTTTTCTCAAGTTAAGTGATTTAGCAGAAAGCATAACAGAGCGAAACAAAATGTCGTATAAAAGTGCCGTTCATATTTTTGTCTCAAGTTTGTTCATACATTTATAAAAACAGAACAGTCATAAATCAGCTCTGCCTACAGTTACAAAAACATGGTTTTACATTAGAGCCGATTTAATTTGTGCCAAACACAGTTGTGTAAAGCAATGAGTGTGGGTGAACATATTCTTGTTGAGTTGTATTATGCTATGGCAAAGTGGCGTGAGTACAGACGTTGAGCACTGAGTAAAAAATACAGATATACAGGAAGTAGTGTAAGAACCACGCGAATCTAAACCTTTTACGAGAGAGAAGCTTTGATTTGATTGCTTTTGTCGGGAGGGGTGTAGACTGAGCTGTAGCCTAATTTGGAATGTACGGTTTAAAACAGTATCATAAAATCTGGGATATCTGAGCAGGGTAGCCGGCAATTTAGGGATCCACTGTGTGGTCTCAATAACTGCTCCAGGGAAAGCCCCGCGAGCTATGTATACTGCCGTAGAACAACTTTCATCTTCCCAGAGCTCGGCGACGGCCAACAAGCAAATCATGTTTCTTCAAAAAAAAAAAAAATTTCCCAGGGGCCCCTTGCTTGACAGATATAGCGTCGGCTCGCGCTTTTTATGGAAATTATTACCATGCTTTGCATTTCACCTGCAATATTTTGACATCGGCAGTTTTCACGTGTTGTAGCGAGCTGTTAACGCGGTAGAAAGGTGCCCTGGGCCACCGCTCTGCTTTCGTGCAAGGCTTTGTGATACAAATTCCTGTGTGACCGAACTCAGCAACGCAACCCCTCTGGAGCAGTTGATATTGACATATGGTTTAGCGGCTCTGGGAACTTGGCGGTTTTAATGTCTGGGTATATTATTTAAGTTCTCTGTGGTTAAAAAATTGAGTTAACTGAAATTTGGACCGTGTTCAAATGTACGATCGTCGGAAAGTAAATTACAGTCGGTCTCCCAAGAAAATATGTCTGGACGAACAGAAATAACATTGTGACTTAATGTTTAATTCTACCGTTTAATTCAATTTTGCTATATGATTTATTCATCATAAGTTTTCTTACCGCTCCTGAGTCCAGCTAATGTAATGTAATATTTTAACCGGCAGCCCAGATTTTCCCTGTACCTGATCAAACTGAACTAGCATTAGCAGAAAAACATTCAATTTGTGGCAGTCATTCTTTGTGCAATTAATAAACCACAACTGGAACACCAGAGGGCGCTCTTGTGTTAGGTATGAGCCGTGCTGTAGCTGCAACGCTGGAGCAAACACCGATTATTGCCCAGTTTAAACGAGACCGACTAGACTAAATTGTCCTCTTCGGACAATTTAAAATGATGCAAGACACAATCGCCTAAGAATTTTCCTGTAACACGAAGTAACTTTGGGTGACGATGAGTTTATGATAGCCAGGCTACGGTTTACTGCTCGAAGCAGCAGTTACAAATGAGTCTTGGCTGTTTGTTTAACATTCCCCAATTAGTTGCATGGTGATGAATGTTATATCTGACTTAAGCCATGCGCTTGGTATCAAATCATCTGAAAACAAGTCCTCAGAGCAAACGTTTAATGTGGGCAACGTTAGCGGGCTGCGCGAAGGTAAAGCAATTTCCAGTGATCGACACATGAAACATCCGCGTACGTCCAGTAAAAGTACTGAACCATGCAATTTAGATATATTTGTAGTGTCAGCATAACAGTGAGACTTCATTCTTGCCCCGGTTAAGCAAATCTTTTACTTTGTAAAGTAGATCTCAATCTTTGATCAAGAGGAGGAGGGAAACCCGGTTCTCGGCTAATCGCCTCTAAAGTGAATTTTAATTGACTGATTAAGATGGTATCTCGGCTAAGCAGAGTGCGCGTGGGATTTAAAGGGCTCATAACGCCGAGAAACTTTGGTTCACCGACTACTTCAGCGTTTTCTCAGACATCGATAGCCTTCGCCAGTACTGGCTGAGTCTACGCCACTTGGCATGGTTTGTTTTCTGAAAGGTCTTACAAACTTTACTCTGAGGGTTTCAGTATATATATTCAAAGCGTAGCGACTCACGCAATCTCGCCAAGGAGGCAGTTCTATTCTCAATGCCAAGCCCTCCCACTAATCGCAAACGGTGATGCAAAAAATAAGACAATGTGTAGAGCTACGCAAGTTGTTGTCGAACTCGGCAAAACACCAAATACAGATAGCAAATTAGCTTGTTCACTTGCTTTTCATGACCGAGGAGCGATTAAAATGTGCTCATGGTTTTAAGACATATTTTTATTCGCCACAAATATGATGCTGCCGTGGTTACAGTATCTGCATCACGAAATAACTCACTAAATATAATCAAGTAAACATAGGCATGAGATGTTAAAAAAATGTTACTCTCGGTGGTGATAAAGTTAAATATTTTTATAAACTGCTGCATGATTGCTCCGGGGTTTTTGGAAGTATTATATAGTTCTGGTTGTTTCATGTGAGTGTAGCGAGACTCTTCCTCGCTAAACGCGGAGTCTCTATCTGTGACCACCTTTACCCAAAATACTTCAGTTTAGGATTTGAAATGCGTGAAATTATCCCGGATTTATTGTCAGGCAGTTTAAAGAAAAGGGGTGCGACAAAGAATCCGGCTTGTAAAAGGTTAAATCGCTTCTTTGGAAAAACCCATTGTTTGACTGCTGAGAGGGGGAGAATGGCACATACCATTCTGCGAGTCATTCAACTCTGCTGTATGGAGAGCCGTTGTTTCCAATCCCCCCTGCCCGAGGTGAAGGGGTCCGATTGAGCACATTTAGGAATTGAAAGAAAAAAAAACTAAATTAGATGTTTTTTTAAAAAACTGAATAACCCTGCATATTTTCTAAAAATATTTTTAAAAATAAAAAAATATATTTTTGGGGGTCCTACCGTCACAGTGGATTAAAAAGTTATGTTTAAGTGAGAGTAATCCACCACGGATGCTTTTCGCTTGCAGAGTCTTCAGCGTATATTCTTGACCTGAGCAAAGAAACCCCGAAAAGTTCCAGAGATCACAGGGGGGAAAGAGAGAAAAGTCATACTGAAATGACGTGACAAATGCACTAATGCACGTTGTTCGGAGGGATTTTTTTTACACAGTATATTTCCACAATCTACTTTGCACACAACAGATCTCCACCCGCGAGCAGATTTTGCCCCCTTCTGCATTTTATCGGAGTGATTTTGGATGGGGTCGAGCAATGCCCGTTTGATGCGAGCTGGCTGCGCGGAGCATGACAAACTCGAGGAATTAGTCCAACTGTGCTAAGGAGGCTACCGTTGCATTTGCACACTTTGTAAAACGGTTTAAAAAAGCAAGCGGAGAATCTACTTGTCGTCCGACTGCAATCAGTCTGAAAAGTTTCTCTCCCTCCACGATAAAGGATTTCTGACGACTAAATTTAAGGAAATTGGAATTGCTACTAGTTTTCAAATCACTGCTGGCGTATTGCATGTGGACACGCCAGTAACCAGCGGAGAGAAACAAACAACTCAGCACTGGAAGTCGGACGGGAGCGTTAAAATTCGACATCAGGATTATGAAGGACCGACCATCAATATTCTTGCACTAAAAATTTGTGGATTATACAAGTCGTTTTCTCTGTCGGAAACCTTGGAATGATGCCTGCAAGTTTCATGGGATTGTTTCTGTTAGTTGGATTTCTTCACATTTGCTTAGGTAAGTATTTCACTGAAGTCATTGAGGTCTTGTACTGTATAGGTGGCTGTCTAGGTCTGCACTGCAAGAAGCTATTTTTAATCAGTAGTTTAAGTTTAATACTCGCCACATGCTATTCAGATAATTTTACATCATTCATCATTTTACCACTTTACAATTCTTCTTTGTCTGTCTCGCTGCCGGGAAGGAAGAAAATCTTGCAAAATATAATTGATTTGGCACGCCTGAATTGAAACACATTCGAGTTCGTGCACGGAAATATTGCGTAAATTATGTTTAAACTTTCATTTGTTATTGTTTTAAGAATAAAGTTTGCTTTATCTGGCTTTGTATGGAGTAAAAGTGCACCGCGGCTAAATTAGATTTACGGGTTTAAATCAATGATAGCTGCCCCATTATTCTAATGCATTGAGTAATTGAACCGGGTAATACGAAGCGAGGCTTTTTCAGTTATTTGAAACTGCCCTTTCCTCGGAGTAACTAGAGTTGTCTAGTTTGAAATCGACCAAATGTTTTCCAGAGTAATAGGCTATGGCTTGCATTTGAAATAATTCGCAGCGCATTTTTATTCTGCGAAGTGATGTGTCCGCATCTCTGTGATATGAACTGTTTTCATGACAGTTGTGCAAAGCGTGCAGCTAGTCAAGTAGCCTTATTGAAGTTTATTGAAGTTACTCTAGGAAATATAACGATTTCAGATGAATGTTTATGTTTACATTTTATATGTTGCTGTTTGCTAACTATGCTAGGGTACCTACGCGGACAAGACTAAACAGGGCACGATAAGATAGTGTCATCGAGGGGCCCCGTATCAGTAGAACCGCCGTAAGATTACCGAGATGTAGTTTTCTATCACGGAGTTATAATGTCGAAGTTGAGGAATTACAGTAACAGGGTTCCCGTTTTTCTAGGGGTTAAACTGAAAGATACAATCCTATTTCATACCAAAATGATAGCCTTTAGTTTCACATACTTCCAAAGCTATTATTGACCTTAGTAATTTTACCGTCGTACTTGCATGCTGTCGTACTGAATTTGCCCGTTTACAAAAATACAAGACAACTTTTAAATTAAAACACACACACACACACAAAAGAAACAATCTAAAAAAGTAAAAGTCAGGTTGTGGATTTAACCTCACATGTATAACTTAACTTTATTTTATTACTTTTTCTATACATTTTTTGCAACGGATTGGATTGCCGTTTAAAGTCGTTTGCCAAAGCCGCCTTTTGCCACTCGGACATGCTCGCGCGGCCTGGCTGTGCTGATGGAGGCATTTCTGGGCATAATCGCTAGTTTTGGTGGTTGGTTGATTGATGAAGGAATGGTTTACAACGTACTATTTAAAGCTTTAATGAACGAGAACAGCATTCGGACAGGGTGTACGTTTGCAGCATTCCGTAGAAAGGGTAGCCGTTCCTTTTTAAGAGGGCTGTCCGCCGTGTCCCAAATCCACGCATATTTCCTTGCAATCTGTTAAACTAACCAAGCTTCATTAAGGAGGCCAGTTACTCGACTCTGTCCTGAAGTGAACCACTTTGATCACGGCGTTTGTTTCCATAGAAATAATTTCTGTTGCATTGCGTGCATATACTGGCTAACAGATGTTTAAATATAATTTATTAATTAACCTTGGCGGTAGCTGACACAGTAAGTATCCGTTGTTCAGTAACAGGTTGTATTTGACGAATTCCAAAACAAAACAATACAAAAAAGCAACCCGGGCTTGGAGCGGGGGAAAATAGCTGAAAACAAGCTTAAGTAAGAGGGGAAAAAACGTTGCGCGCTGCAGAAATAACTGCGATGAAGCGGTGCCCTGGGGTATGGCACGGGAACAGCCGTCATCACTCAAACCGACAGTGCAAGGGCCTGGGGGACCGCGTGTCTGTACCTTAGCCCTCCCTCGCCGGCCCCTGGCAGCTCTCAGTAAAGGATGGGCACAGCAGAACACTGCCCCATCATTCAAAGCAGGTTGTTCTGTTTACACCACAAACCCCTGTGGACAGGGGACTGAGAGCAGCAGCCCACCTGAGGGTCGTATGGGGAGAGATGGAGATGGATGATTCATAACGGACTTGTTCCTGACTCCACCCCTTACCTGATGGTCAGAGGAATGCAACCAGTATAGAGCTGGCAGGTTAATAACGAGTCTGGTTCAAACATGCTGTATGAAGCCTTGTGTGTGCATAGTTGATACTGGCTGTTTGCAGTGGGTTATCAACGGTGAACACCGGTTCTAGGATAAGGAGGTGGGTTTAGAGTTTGGGGCAGTGCTCTTCTGTGAGGCCAAGCGAGATGTGACTGCCTGTTACCTTGAGAGGAGGTGTCACATGAGTAATGTGTGGAGGAAGGGGAGATCACCCTCGAAGATACAAGGATTAATGGTCATTAGCCCGTGTTTGAGTTGGGGTTTGTTGGTCCAGCTCCTTATCGCAGGTCTAGATTACAGGACGACTCGAGGTAATGGCTCTATGATAGCTGTGAAGCCCGCATACCTCCTCTTCAAAGCGGGCGGTGGTGACTGAATGGATTGTTTTCAGGTGTGCCGTGTGATTGATTTTTGCTGTTACCCTCTCCTTTTCTCAGGGTGGTATTTGAAACATGCCCAAAGCTTCTCAACTGCCCCGTTGTCCTTTATTTGTGTAGTAGCGCCACAATTAAGCAGTCTAAGAGCTCACTTGCTGCCATGGCAGGGATTGCTGTTTGACCTGGTGCTTAGGTGTGTACTGTAAAACTGTTAAACTTCTGTCTACGTGGCATCAGAGACAGCCCCTCTGTAACCTGTGTGTACTTTCCCTGCTAGGTTTAACTGAAGAACTTGCAACATGATTAGTTTTAAGTGAAAAGAAAAAAAAACACTACAAAAAAGAAAATGGGTTTCTCTCAAGAAAGAGTTTGCATCCCCACAAACCTTTTTCCTTATTCACCAGATGAAATAAAACAGACAGTAAATGGTGGTAGATTTTCTCAGGGTTATTCCCCTCACATATTTCATAAAGCAGACTTTTTTGGGGAGGGGGAGCTCGACATGCACTTAAGCTGAAACGGAAAACTCCAGACCTTGTCCAAGGGGGGGAAACTGTTCCCCTGTCGTTATTTGGTTACCAACAGTAATAGAAAACAAGCTCGTAAATCGCGGCCGTAAAGAAGGAACGTGTGAAAGCGATACATAGGACAATCAAAGGCCCCAGCAGGTATGGAGGGGTCTCCACTCGCAGTAAAAAAAACGGCTGTGGGGTGGGGTGGGGGGGAGAGAGTGACGTGGTAACCCTGCAGGAATGCTACTGATACTGAGGAAGAGGGTGAACGGGGGGGCAAGGGGGTGCTGAGGAGGAAAATTTGCCGGTGGAGTCCAGATGAGCGATTATGGGAGGTGATGGAAGACACCTGGCCAGGATACATGAACGAGGGGCTTCAGGGTTTGGGTTTCATGGCTGGCCGGCAGCTGGGACTATAGTCCCAGCTCTCCCCCAAGCCTGGCAAGGGGGCCTGGCCTGGCCCAGAGCTCGCTGTCTGAGTGGGAGAGGGCAGATAAATCAGCCAGGGAAACACTCAGTGAAGCTGTGTGTGTGCTTGCATGTGTGTGAGTGCGTGTATCCTGAGAGATCTACCGCTCAGCTGAGATTAATGTTATATTGGTGCTCTGTAGGTCTTCCATCTGTACGTGAATCATTGTCTAGAGTTGCCTGGGTAGTGCATGTAATCATATTACCTCCCTTTTTTTCCCCAGTTGTGTTTTTCCTCCGTTTTGGGGAGATTTAGTCACTGAAGGCGAATGCACAGGCATTGAGCATTGACCTCATCCGCCTGGGGGACCTGGCCAGTCGCTGAGTTCAGGTGGCCAGGTGGGTGACAGACACGTCAAAACAGGCCTGGCTAATTTTTCGGGCCGACTTGGAGGGCCCTGGCCGTGCTGACTGAGGTGATTGTTAATGGGGTAATGGGATCGCCACGACCATTGAGAGGGAACACTGATCCGTTCTGGAGGCATTCCGGACATACCGGTGTTCCCTGACTCCCATTGTCGGGCCCTCCTGTTTGTGGGTGCTCTTTGTGTGATCGGACAGTGTGAATTACTGCGAGAATCCCAGCCTGGATAGACTGTTCTCCTCTTCCCATTTGCTCCATGTTTTTCCATAGATTGAGTGATATAATGTTTGCATTGTAAGCAGATGGCTGGAAATGGAGCATCACATGGGATGTGTTTGTTTGTCTCACATATTGTCTTCTGCCACATGATGGCTGTCTGTTGTAATTGCTGTGATTTTTATCATATATATTCTGGATTGGACCAAGACTTAAATGATGTCTTCCTGAAGGTCTGTTTTGCCTATTGACTTGAAATTTGTTGTGCGTACATTTTGCAATGAGGCTTATCATTTGGGCAGAGGGCAAGTTAACAATACAGACTTGCCACAGTGCACCCATCGAATTCCAGTTTTTGCTTCCCTCATCCAACCTTGGGCAAACTCAGCAAAAGCCAAACTTTCCCCAAACCCTCCTGTCTGGTTCTCAGATCGAGCACAGAAAGAAGGAAAGAAGGAACTGAAGTGTTAAATTAGCTTCTTTTTTAATAGGCTATGCAGTCATGCAGGGGTTATGCGATAAAGTTCAAATCCGTAGCTGAGAGGACAGGATTACAGGGTAGTATAAGGACTGGTGTGTGTGTGAGTGAGAATGTTTGTGTGTGTGAGTGTGTATGTGTGTGAGAGAGTGAGAGTGTGTGTGTCTGTGTGTGTGTTCTTGTCCATGTGAGAGAGTGAGTGTGTGTGTGAGTAGGTGAGTGTATGAGTGTGTGTGTCTTATGTCCATGTGAGAGAGCGAGTGTGCACGCACGTGTGTGTGAGTGAGTGTATGAGTGTGTGTGTCTATGTCCGTGTGTGTGTGCAAGATCCTCTTGCTTGGTGATACTCCATCACTGCCCTGTCTCTCTAGACTGTTCCTCATATTTACAGTGTTCATTGACTTTTTTCATAGGCTGTAATGTTTGTTTAAATGGAAACACAGCATTCATTAAATTACTTTCTCCCTCGCCAGGAAGGATTCTGGCAAAGTTCTCATTTTGTTAGCACTTCATGACTCAAACCATAAAGCTTTCGTTTTTTTTTTTTTTTTTATTGCTGTACTGTCGCTGCTTTTTTCACGTCCTGCAATTCTTTGATGCTGTCATGCTCTCTTAGAGCCGCTGCAATATACTGTAATATAGGGAGCCAGGATGTCATTACTGCTCAAGACTGCATGCAGAAAGTCCAACACAAATGATAGCCGTTAATGTTAATATGTCTCTGTGGGGTTGAGTGTTCACAGCACATTTGGTACCTGACTGCTCACCCCGTTCTGGCTCATCTTCTTTCTCACTTTCTTGGTCATTGGTTACGTGAGAGGTCAGCCATGGGTTTTGGATGTGAATTTCCAGCTCTGTAGCTCTGATCCGAATCCTTTACCGTGTTAACAACAGCGCTGGTGGGAACTCAAGTACATAGTTGGAGAAGGAGAACTTTTAAATGAGCTCTGGGCTTCACAAGCGAGAGCAAAATCTATATAAAATATGATCTTAGAGGGAAAACAGAGGAGGGAGAGATTCAGAAAAAAAGTTCTGAAGCACAGGTGTGTTTGTTAGAGAGTGCTTGTGATGTAAAATGTTTCATAAATGTGTTGTTTCTAAATTTAGTGTTGTCATGAAAATGCACAATTCCCATATTTTGTCTCGCAGAAAGCATACAGACTGTTTAATGTTGTTTGAGCAATAGAGAAGAAATAAGACCAGGCGTTGTGTGAAGTTCAGGTTAAAGCATTATGTGTAATGACTGTCTTGTAATTACCTGAAAGTGAAAAGTAGTCACTCTGCAGGTGGAAAGCTTGGAAAAACAATGCATACCAAACGCTAAGCTTGTGGGGTAATGTGTGCTGAGAACTCGTCTGTCAGGAGGGCTCTCAGGCGTTTACAGGTAGAGTAACGAAAAGTGAAATGAGAAATAAATCAGTGCCATGTAGGAACAGAGCTGAACACAGCATTGATTTCCATTCTATTTCCATACTGTGAGTGTGTTTTGCATGAGTGAAACTGTCAAACAGTAAATCAGGTTTATGAATGGAAAAAAAAAAAAATCTTGGCCTCTGTATCGGGTCTTTGTGGATAAGTTATGATTGACATTTGCTCTGTGTCTGCCCTGTCAGTTCTACTGTTGTAAACACACTTCCACTGGCATAGACATCGGAGTGGAATATTAAATAAAACATAAAAGAAGACAATGCTGAATGTATTTTACATAATTTATGAGCCTGAAACAAGTTGTTTCTTGTGCTGGAGAGCGAGGGGATGGATGTGAATGGGCTCCTCTGTGTGTGTGGAAAATCTGCATTTCCCAAACCTGCTTCCTGGGGTGTTAAACGGGCCGTTAGATAAGGCATGGTAGGAACCCTTGCAGGCGTCGTTGAGTGGGGAAACGGTGTAGCGCTTTAACAAGCGCCTGTTGGGCGAAAGGTCAGAGGTCGCAGTTCAGCCATTGGATCAGCTCTCCCTCTGCCTCAGGGTCTGTTAGGCCTGCTGTGGTCTCACCAAGGGCTTCAGATGTAAGAGCTTGCCATCAGACAGGTAACTGTCTGATACTGTGTGTGTGTGTGTGTGTGTGTGTGTGTTACAGTGACGCGCACACACACACGCTTACACAAACTAATCCACCAACATACACGGAACTGTGGAACTGTAAAATGGGATTTGATGTCTTTTCGGGTTTGTTATTTTTCATACCCCGTCCCCTCTTTGTTAAGCGTCGGTTGGAACTGAGTGTGCCGACACTCAGGCGAATCCCAGTTGGTTTTGGGTAATTGGCGTAGTAAATAAACCACAGCCCTGTTTTTTCTTTTTATTATTGGCTTATGAATATGTATGCCGTTAAGAGGACTCAAGAGCCTGTTTGCTCAGTGTTTTAGGCAAACTCTCACACTTCCACTTTTGAACAAAGAGTGGATTTGTACACGAGCTGTGTGGTTATTTCCGCCCCCAGAGGGTCTCGGCGAGGCAGGGTCTGTTTGAGGGTACTGTTTCGAATCACGGTGACAACTGGCCGGTAAAATCTGTGATGCTTCTCAGCAACCATTGTGACATAAATAATTATGATCACGGTAAAGAGCAGTTATGAAGTAAAAGCTATCAGATGAGGTGACGAGATAAAATTAGGGTATTGTCAGTGATGGCCCCGGATTAGTGTTGCTAATTGGATTTGCTTCTGAAAACAAAGGGTGGCTTTTATCTGTCTGTCTGCGCTAATGTGTCCTGCAGTTAGATGCCATGTCATGTGAACTCAAAGTGGTGAAAAACATGACTGAACTGCGGAAGATGGTGACATTTTCTGTGTGTGTGTGTGTGTGTGTGTGTGTGTGTAAGCGTGTATATGAGTTGGAGCACTGTAAATTGACACCCACGTCCTTCATGTGTAACATTGATCTGGTGATTCACTGCGTTTCTCTCTGCGCCTTGTATCAGTAAATGCTATTTCCTGTGAAATTGTGTTTGGGAGACTGCTAAGTTTCTGCGTGAGGTGAGGCGAGAGGTTTGTAAACGGCACACGGCTTCTCCGGTGTCGTCCCCGGTGAAGATGAAAGCAGAACAAGCCCAGCTTGCATGCCCTGCCTCGACTCACTAAATCAGCTTAAATTTCTGCTTTTGTTTAGGTGAAATCTCTGAACCACTCACTTTGAGAACTAGAGTTTTTTTTCTAAACACACTAGTGTTGTCACTATTTTTAGCGATGATTTATAATGACAGATCAAAACATGTTTAAATGGATATCACAAGATGACTACTGTGAAAACAATTTTTTTGATTTTGATAAGAGCTTTAGTCTGCCATATCCATTTTCAGCTGTATATGTTTTTTCTTTGATTACGTCAGGAAATACTCATCTGAAGTATATAAGAACGCAACAGCAAAAAGAAAAAGGGCATGAGCAGGTCTATGCAGTCGTTTACATTCTACACCGTCGGGTCTGTTGGTATCACAGTCATTCATCAGCACGCAAACACGCTCTCCGCCGCGCAAGCCAAAAGTAAAAACAAGAATCTGGACCAGATCTGGACACAAATTGGATTTAAAGGTCAGTGCTTGCCAAGTTTTGATTCGAGAGAGGGGGGAAAAACCTTTATGTGCACTGATATATGTCAGTGTGTGTACTGATAAGTGGTTTGATGAATGGAAGGTAGACCGCGATCCTCCTCGTCTCTCTCCCTTCTCCATGTCCTCTCCTTAAGCCCTGCGCAATATGCTGTGTCGGATGCCAGGGATTCCTCGTGTGTTTACGTTTGAGCAACCCCCCCACCCCCCTACCCCTGCCCGAGCCACGTACGGGTGTTGGGGCCAGCGCAGGAGTCTGGCCATCATGGCTTACCTCAGCAGCTCACAGCAGTTGGAAGTCTTGACAAATTGACTCTTAAGTGCTGACTATAAATTGTGCTCCTACCCCCCCCACCCCCCATCCCCCCCAAACAAGACACAGCAGGCGAAATGGCCAATTAATGACCAGCACTCACAGGTGAGGCCGATTTCTGCCTTCCATCACCTTAACCCCGATGCTTCAAGAGCTGAAGGCAGGCGACCAGACGGTTGACCTGGAATGTTTGACCTCTATGCCTCATGAATTGGCTGTGTACAGACGTAGTCTGGAACCATCTCCTGCAAGTCTCTGACTTAGAAAGTAGAATGTTCGTTGGCCATTGACAAACAGCCTGTAATCATTGAACCAATCAAGGTGTGACTCGTTGGTCTGCCTAAAAGCAGTTGTAAATTTGCCGGGTTTGTATGAAGATGCTCAGATATAAATGGCAGAACACGTTTAGCCTCGTGCGTTAAATTCTGTGGGTGGATTTGACAACATGCCCAGCGCATCACTGTGCCTTTCGTCCTAGTGGCGTTGCATTAGATGTTTACAGAGCGTGAATATGAACGAAGTTTGCATCAAACTTAACCTCAGTGTGAATATTACGGCCGCTTCACTACTACACACAGTTCTTGAATGTTTGTTTTGTTCCTGTTGCAGGGACTGAGCAGATTCAGAAAAGGGCGAATCAGGCCCATGTGCCCCGATGCACCTTGTATTGTATAGAATGATAATTAATCATAGGAATTGCCGAGACGTGTGTCTCCCTTGCAGCTGCCTTGGGTTGGTGTTGAGAGGCCTGAAGCCCTCCCTCCTTATGCTCTCTCTTTCCCTCATCATATTCCCTCTCGGTTCTCTATTTTCTCTTTCCTTTTCTGGCAATTACCTAAAAATGGCAAAAATAACAACCTAAGAAAAACAGGAACTGTCATTTTAAAGCCATAAGTCTCTGCCCTCTCCATAAATTTCCCCTAAAGAAAGAGCCCTTGTACCAGCTACAGATACCCATCTCGAATGAAAAGACGCAGTCGAAGCAAGTACGCTTTCAGGGGGTCTGTCAGATGGCGCAAGAATCCAAAACCAAACGTGGGAGGCTTCTGTCACTGTATGAAATGCCTCCTGACTTCAGAAAGTGTCTCCATTCCCACTCTGCAGAATATTGTGTGTTTATACTGTGGTGTCACACAGTCACTCTAAAAATCCTGCTCTCCAAAGCTCTCAACACTACAGGGTTCCGCACGGCTCTGTATTGGTCCCAGCTGTTGAGCCACTGATCGCCAGAAGGCTCAGTTAAAGCTCAGGGGGGAGAGGCTGTGGGTAAGAAAACAGTAATTAAGAAAATGATAAAGCGGTCACCCAGTAGTGGATGGGGAGTGGCGCATCTCAGCCGAGTGGCTTTGTATTCAGAAGGAATGCGCATCTGTGCAGACATGAAAATATTGCCCCATATAAATATTGCCGCCGCTGCCCGTAGTCCACTAAGTAAAGCGTCCTTTGCTGTAGGGAGGATTGCTGCTAAATAACGCACAGTGGAGTTTACTGTTGCTTTTGTTTGTTGAAGGAGCGGTTTCAGTCTTTTGTGTGAGAGTGAATGCCATGCAGTGTGAGGCAGCATGTCCGGACTGGGTGTGTGTGTGTGTGTGTGTGTGTGTGTGTGTGTGTGTGCGTGCGTGCGTGTGTGCGTGCGTGCGTGCGTGTGTGCGTGTGTGTGTGTGTGGGTGTGTTTGTGTGTGTGTGAGAGTGTGTGTGTGTGTGTGCGTGTGTGTGTGTTTGTGTGTGTGTGAGAGTGTGTGTGTGTGTGTGTGCGTGTGTGTGTGTGTGTGTGTGCGTGTGTGTGTGCGTGTGTGTGCGTGTGTGTGCGTGTGTGTGTGTGTGTGTGTGTGTGTGTGTGTGTGTGTTGGGGGAAGGGGGGGCACGCAGGATGGAGCCTCCACAGGCTTATCACCCCGCTGAAGGTCAGGTTGAAAAACGCCAGGGGAAGAGGTCAGGGGTGTCCTATCAGTTCTCTGTAAACTGCAGGATTCTTCCCAGGCCCTGTGTGAGCATTCCTGATGTCTGCAAGCACCTCCCTTACCACGGTAGGGCAGGACAAAGGTAGCACACATGCCAGCGTCTCGGGGTGGGGGTCTCAGGGAGCCTCGGAGAGGTTACAGCACCCAAGCCTGAAAGCCTGAAAGTCACGGGCCACCCTCCCACAAAGCCAGATTAACCCAGCTCTGAGTCTGTAATTAAGCAGAATTTACACGCTAAAACTCAGGATTAGCGCTAATCGGGGGGCCCTGCGATGCCACGCTGGCTCGTTAGCAGAGGAGGAGTTCCGCGGGCCTCGCAGCGTGCCAGCATGGCTCTCGGGGAGAGAACGCCACGGCCCAAATGAACGCCGATGTGGCCTGGGGTCATTAGCGACCAGCTAGGTAACCATTTCAGTGCAGTCTGTTTGAAAAAGCAGACGAGATAAATCTGGCTCCCACTCCTAATGAACTGCTTTACCCCCTCAAATGTTCTCCTCTTTAATGGGCTTAAAAGAGCACTTAATTTGAATTAATTGGCAGATCTATTAATCGTCGATAGTTTGTAATTTGCGGGGTTTGTCTCTCGCTGATAAGCGCATCTAATGAGAGGCTTTGAAGGCTGAGATAGTGAAGATAATTTGGCGGAATTAAAGAACCCCCTCACCCCCCTCGGTATTTTAAACCCCCGAGGAATGCACTTGTACCTCTATCGGGCACAGGGCAGGCAGAGGACAGGGGTGAGGGTTATGGTGTGTGTGTGTGTATGTGTGTCTGTGTGTGTGTATGTGGTCACTTGTGGAAAGCTGATTAAAAGCATATGGGTGTGTTGGTCTCTCTGAGGATGTTAGCTCCCAGATGACAGGCCCTCGGGCAGAGGAGGGGTGGAAGGGCCCACAGGAATGGGAGAAAAAGAGCAAAACAAAGTGAGCCTAAAAGCACAGGGGGCCTGGGGGCTGCCGGCTCAAAGAACCTGTCAGTGCTGCCCTGGGACAGGAGGGTTGGGACAGTCCCACTGACGCTACATTCCCAGAGTCTTTTCTAGTGTCATTCGTTAATGTTATCGGCAGCTTTAGCTTCATTCAGACACACATCCAATAAGTTACCCGATACCTGATCATGCGTTTGTGAGTACTTGTCTTCTCTTGTTTGTGTAACCGTAGTGTTCAAAGTGGCAGTTTTGCAAAAAAGAAAAAAAAAATGATCCTCAAAGAAGTTTATCCACTGTCTGTGCCAAATTGGAGGTTGCAAAATGGTGCTTGTTCTCTTTCATGAGCGAGAGATCTGGGTGGCCGAGAGTAGTCTGTCAATGTGAAGTTCTTTCTGTGCGTTGCCAACTTTGGTGTTACTGTTTCATGCCAAATTCCATTTTGCTGTATCATATTAATGCCATAACGTCACATCACGTAATATATCAGGATTAGTAAAGTACATGGTTTGTCATAGTGATTAAGGAAACGATGCAGCGGTCACAGTAAATTTTTTTTTTTTTGCTGTTACATGAAGACTGTCATTACCGCCACTGCACTGTGGGTAGAATCTTTTGTTGTTTTATCCTGATTAATTGAGTGATATTGTGTTTAAAAAAAAAAAAAAAAAGAATTCAAACTAAAAATTCTAATCAAGTGACAGGCTTAATTATAATAATACCGTGAATGTTTACTGTTTCTACAAAGGGGACAGCTGTGGAGTCATTTATGCTTTCAGCAGCCGCAGCTATTGTCTGCTCAACTTACTGAAATAATTACAAACATTGTGAATTAATTAGCCTGCGTGTCTGTTTGTGCGATTGACTCTCCCTGCGTTTCAACGCCACTGACAGCCGTTGCGTGTTTCGCGTTTTCCGGACGCGTGGCTCCGGTCCCCGCGCAGCGGACGGGCGGCTGGAGCAGCCTCTCCCCATTTGGCGGTGCAAGCGAACGTCGGGCTGTCGGGGTCCGGGGAGAAACGGGCTGCTCTTTCCGAGGGAGGCTGTCCAATTAGCCGACCGCGTTTCTGTTGCGGGGTTCTCCGTCAAGTCTGAGTAGCAGCCGTAGCGGAGTACAGGGATTATTCCTCACTCACCCCCTCCCCCCCCCAGCCCCGAGGAGGGCTCGTATTTGTGCAGAAACACTTCCCTCTGTTTATTTTCACTTCCACATGTTACAGCCGCAGTTAATAGCTGAGCTGTGGACACAGGCTTGATTCACCACTCCGACAGATGTCCCTTTTAAACAGACAGCAGCGCAGTTACCCTGTAGCAGTTGTGCCACCCCGGGACCTTCGAACACCGGATGTTTCACCCCGTTTTGTGAGACGTGTCTCAAAACCGGCACGTTTCCCGAAGGGGGGCTGTTGTGTGCCAATAATGCCTTGCGCTCGGTGCGTGGTCCGGCCTCTCTGTGGTGAAGGGATACGGTTCCTCATCAACAGAGAGAAAGAGGGGAAGAGAGAGAGAGCATGGAGCTCTCCCCTTACCCCACCCCCACCCCCTTTTTTTGTTTTCATCCCTTTTTATTTTTATTTTTAAAAGACGTGCCTTTTAGTGTCTGGTCAGCGCGGAGCCTTTCAGTGATGAAGCAGACTGGCATGCTGAAAGTCCCTATGGGGACCGAAACGAGATGCGGAGGGGGGATCGGGTGGTCGGTGGGGGGGGGGGGTATTGTTGTTGCTTCAACGGTGCGATTGTGGAGGAGGGGAGGGGGGCATTGAAGAAGGGAGCTGGAGCACAAAAGGATCGCTGGGGGTTGGGAAGGGACAGAACCCAGTAAAACATGCAGGCGCGGCTGGTCCAATGATCCGCCCAGGTTAGCCTCTCTGGCGACTGTGGCGCATTCCTGAGCCTCTATGGAGGGGGGTTAGGATGCTTGGGGGGGGGGGGGGGGGGGGGGGGGGGAGAGAGCAAAAAGGATTTAGTAAAAGGAAGAACGAGAGACGTGGAACTGAGGTGGATGTAGTCGGAAACTTACTGAACGTGTAGCGTTATTGTAATGTCGGGGTGATGAAGATATCCTGACCTCACCGGTATGTAATTGTGATGGTTTAAGAATGCCAGGTGTTAGCTCGTGGGTCGGCTTTACAGGGCCTGAATGTTGTATGTTAAGTTGTAGATTCGCTGCCAGCCCTCCAGCTTCACCTCTCCAACTTTTTGTTCTGGTGGAGAAACGAGTGTTACCTCACAGTGTCCTGTCTTCTGCATTTTAATCAGCTGGGGAGAAAAAAAAGCCGGAGGATTCTGTGCTTTCCGTTTGGTCCGACTGAAAGATGGCATTGTAGATAGATTCTCTTCCCATTTCTCCCTCTGCCCCCCCCCCCCTTTCTCAGCTTGTCTGTAAGCCTCTTTTACTGGAAGGCTTTGTCACACTTTTTAAATGCTAAAACTTTTTTTTTTTTTTGCATTGGGTATTTCTGTCCGAGGGACAGGAAGAAGAAAACATTTCTGAAAGGGGATTTAATGAGAAAATAAGGATGATCGAGAGGAAGAAGGAACTCTGTCCCCCAGCCCAGTAGCTTTCCCACACTGTCCTACCATTACATCCCCCTCTGGTGCAGTGCATTGTGGGTGATCGCTTTGGGTTGGCACCGGGGCTCCCACGGCTGGACACAGTGCGGTCCCACTGTGCCTTTGTCGGGTCAGGAGACGGAGCTGGTGATTAAACCCCCAATGGGAGCCGTGATGGACGCTTGTTCCCCCGTCTCCTCGGAGCACAGCTCCGCTCCAGAGAGCCGGGGTCTCCGACCGCACGAAGCTCCCTTCCCTGGTTTCAGCCTAAATCGCGCTGAGGGAGCAGGGGGAGAGGGAGAGAGAGGGAGGGGAGGGCCAAAAGGAGGTGGGGTCTGAGGGATGGATGAACGAGGAACAAAGCACTGTTGAAGCGAGTCGCTGTGGGGGGAAACGCAAGAGAAACCGCGGGAAGGCGCACAATCGCGTGAAAACGGCTGACCGTCTCGTGTTTTCGCGCCACGCAAAATGTTTTCGACCTCCTGTGCGTCCCCGTGTGTCCCACCTCGTAGGGCGGTGGCTCAGGGCAGCGGAGGAAATCCGCATTGTTCTCTCGGAGCGGTGAAGCCGCCTTCTGTCACCAAGCCCTTTTGTATTTCATCAAGAAGTTGGCAGGGATTTAGGTTCTCTCACATCCACTCGTCAGTTAAAAGCCAGAGCAATCTGATCTCATCTGAATCCACCCACATAAGTGACACGCATATTCCAAAGGTTGTTCAAAAGAATATTGTAAAAACAAAACTGGCGTGCAAGAATCTTGATTGCTTCTGGAGTCATTTTTATTCCATTTCCTTATGCGTTCAAGTGTTGGTTACGCTGAAGCAACCTAGGCACACATTCGTAAGAGTGCTTTGCTGTTCAAGCAGTGGCCGACCCAACCTTTGTGTTGTGTTGACTGTGTTTTTTTGGCAGGAATAGATGTCCCCCTCTGTGTCTTCTTCAGCAGGTTCAATAGCTTCATCAGCAACTTTTTCCCAAGCAGTGGCCTGAGGCTAATCCTGTCACTGAGAGAGAGAGCGAGAGAGAGAGAAAAGGAGGGAGGGACTCTTCTCTCAAAAGGCATGCTTCTTCTTAGCTTAATTAACCGGAAGGTGACCTTGGAATTTATCATGAAGGACCTGCAATTGGAGATGCTCCCACCTTAATGCGGTTACCATGGTGAGGAGACTTCAAATAAAGGAGTGAATACGATGGGGCATACCAAATCCAAAGGAGGACCTTGGTCTTGTGAAGGACCTGTGTTGCTTGATTTTCCTTAGACCTTCTTGTCAGATGCGTTAGATTCAGTGTTAAGTCTTACTTCTACAGAGGAGTGCAACGGTAACCTAAATCCCACTTAGCAGCTCTGCCAAAATAACTGAAGTCTTGTGGGTTTGTGTGTGTGCGTGCAGGTGTACATGTATGCACACGAATGTACGTGTTGCCTGTGTGCGTCAGTGCTGGATTGGTGTGGGCGGGGCGTGTACCTCCGGCTTGTGCTTCTGAAAGCACCTCATAGAATAACCATTAATGTCTGCTGTCTTGGAGTAGATTTCAAAAATGACTTCCCTCATGACAGCTCCCAGATATCCATTTCCCAACCCTCCCTACTCTCTGTAAATAGAATTCCTCACACATGCACTGAAAGCCATTATGAGGCTCATTATCAGTCAGCATAGACATTACTCTGTTTTCCTAAGAGGCGCTGTGGTTATGTTTTAATGCAGGGGGCTCTTTTTGGGGGAAATAAAAGGCCCTGATGGCTGCATGTGGCTGTTGGCCAGACGCATTCTCCTGAAAGCTCCAAATCACCCCTTTGTATGGGTTTTTGAGCCCCCCCACCCACCCCCACCAATCTTTCTGTCACTATCTGAAATTGAAGCCTTAATTCACCCTAAGAAATTGCTGGGGGGGTTGGGGGTGGGGGGTTGGTTGGGGGGTTGGGGGGGGGGGGTGTTGGGAAGAGCTGTCATCTTATTTGGCTCCTGGTGCGACCAGGGAACAGCGGCTCGCGGGAGCCTTCAGTGGACAGTGGAGCGCTGTGCCCACAAGCTTCCGCTCAGGTACAGGTGCTGCGTTACCTGACTGTTGGTGATCCTTGCCGCCATTCAGTGGGACCGCTCACCGCTTGTCACCATTCGCTTGTGTTTCGGAACTATGAGTGGGATTTGACCGTTCCTCGCACTTCCGCACGTTGAAGATCGTCCCGATCATAATGGTGATTTGTGGGAGCATAGTTTGCCCCCTGTTTGACACTCTGTTGTCCCCCCTGGGTGGATCTGGAACCAATTTCTCAGGTGAACTACAGTTATTGGAGTATCTTGATTTAATATAGAGTGGAGGAAAAAAGGTTAAGGACCCCCCCCCACTAAACACACACACACACACACACACACACACACACACACACACATACACACACACACACACACACACACACACACACACACACACGCATACATACACGTCTCCATTATGTCCAGTGTTTTTTGCTAAGCAGTCACTCTTTCCTCCAGTGATTTGGGTTGAACTGTTGTCAGAGAAACAGCTTTTTTATCCCAGAAGCACTTTGACCTCTGTCCCATGGTGCACCACAGCAGTCCTCTGGTCACATGACCTCCCTCATACAGCGCTGTCCCTGGCGATGTCATACATCATCTGAGATGTACGATGCGAGCGACCAGAGTTTCCACCGGCCTGTTCTGCGGCGCGCTCAGATTTCCCTCTGACGTCTGCACTTCTAAATATGTTGAGGCGTCTCGCGCGGGGATCCCAAAATGCCACCCTCAGCAAAGAAAGAGAGCAGAAATGTCACATTACCAGAAGGCACATGTCCTGAGGGGGTGATTGACATTAGAGGGATTCCTGTGAAAGGGTCGAATAATGACGGCGCACCAGAGCGGCATTCTTCTTCACGATTAATTGACGTCTCCCGGTCCGATTGCGTGTGGATAGGCTCCTTTTTATTGCCCTTTTCCCCCCTCTGCTGATTTTTTTTTTTTCCGTGTTTGCCGAGGGTCCACAAGGTCAAAGTGTTTCGCAGATGTGCGGCTTTTGGGAGATACTCCTCCAAGACAGGAAAAAAGAAGAAGAGAGAGGGATGAATGATAGAAGCAGGAACAAATAAATTTCAGAGGAGGGGAACGGAGATGGATGGATTAGCGTCAGAGAGGGGGACGAGTCTCTCCGCGCAGACGCTGTTCCGCGGAGGGCTTGCAGTGAGGCGGAAGGGCGGGGGCCGTGTGGCGGGATGGCGAGTATGCTGTGAGCACTGCACGTCTCACAGACGCCTGCGTGCCACAGAGGACAGATTCCCATGTGTACAGAAAGCAGAGCACCACTACAGAACAGCGCATTAAGGCAGTATATTACATCGAATGTGCAGCACTTTGCAGACACGTCTGTGTTCGGAGATGCTGAAAAGATTGCCTTTTGCACCGGGTAGTTTCATATATTGAAATCCTCGCAGATGTTGACTTCCAGCAGTACTGTACAGCTGTGACTGCCTGGAGTTATTACCCAGCAGAATTCCTTTGATTTCATTGAGAGCACAATGCATTGATTCTGAAACTTGTTGCTTGGGTGAATGTGTGCACCCTTTTTCGGGCATGGCCACCCCATCACCACCATGCCCTGAAAGCCCTGTCAGTGGAGCACAGCTCAGCAGAGGGGACGAAGGGTCCTGCCGGTACGGTACAGCTCAGCAGAGGGGACGAAGGGTCCTGTCGGTACGGTACAGCTCAGCAGAGGGGACGAAGGGTCCTGCCGGTACGGTACAGCTCAGCAGAGGGGACGAAGGGTCCTGCCGGTACAGTACAGCTCAGCAGAGGGGACGAAGGGTCCTGCCGGTGGGGCGCAGCTCAGCAAAGGGGGGGGCGGGTTGTTTGAGTGTGGAGCGAGGTTCATGTGCCATCATCCGGAGCAGGAAATGTCTTTTTAATGCCGGTCCGGGCGCATTTCTGCGGATGTCTTGAAAAGCCCTTTGGCAGAACTTGCCCCCTCATTAATTTGCCCAAATATTTACCGTGCCTTGCAAGGCATGCGTTAATTCCCAGTACTCATTTCCAGACTTTTGGGGTTTTTTGTAGGATCCAGGCTGTTTTTTTCCTTTCAGCTGAACTTTACGCCACTTCGTTTGGCCTCCAAACCTCCCCCGTCCCCCCCACCCCCAGATACTTGTCTTGGATCTGTGTCCCTGGTAATAAGCAGTTCCCCGCAGTCTCATAACAAATGGGTTTATGTGCCCATTTCCTCCTCATTCAGTCCGAATAACAAATAACGAGTCCTCCTTTCCGAATTCATCAACTGTCGTTACTTAAATTGCCTCTCGCACACCTCCAGTAAACGGTTTCCCAAAGAAAACTTCCTGGATGATTGAAATATTAACAGACTCTGCAACCACTACACTTTTTAATGGACTTCACCTGTGGTGCCTTCTCTGTCTTTACTCGCAGTGTTTCAGCATTAACAGCTGAGCATTTATAACTCGCCCACTGCTGCTCAAATAGTCATATTCATTAAATGGTGAGTATTTATGATCAGCAAAGCAAGCACATGTGGCATGATGCTCTGCTACACAGTAATAAAAATTCAGTTGGCTAGGATACTTTGTTTTGGGCACAGAAGACTGCGTACGGTGTTGACAGCCTTGAGTTGGACTCCGCTTTGATACCCTTGAGCAAGTGTTTTTACCTGAATTGCTCTAGTTAGACCCATCTGCTCTATATTGGTAACAGAATGCGAAAGACCAAAAAAAAAGGCACGAGCATTGTAAATTTGTCCCGGTGAAGAGCATCTGCTGAGGAAATAAATAATGCAGTTAAACACAGCAATAACAAGCGTCTGAAACTGCGTCCGCCATCTCCCAAATAACATTTAAAAGATGTTTGCCCCCACCCCCCCTTTTTGACGCATCACAGCTCTTGATACTCTTTGGCAGCACTACAGAGCTTGTCTGTTTCTTGGCGGGGGGCCATCAGTGCCATATTCCGTCCCGCGGTGCCAACTGAGCGTGCTCGTCGGTCCCGTCGCCCTGCCGCGGTGTCGCAGTGAGCGGGGCGACCTTGGGGCGCCCCCCCCCACCCCACCCTCCCCGAACGGGACGCTGCAGAGCGCGCTCGGACCGCAGAGGCGTGCCAGCTAGGGCTCATGGGTAACAGCGCTGTTGGGCCGTTAGGGGGATCTGGGCTGGCTGTTGTGCTTTCGGGGGTGTTGTCCCTTTGCAGCGTGTTTGGAGGGGACGGTGGCCTACATTTTGGCATTGCTCTTAACTTAGAGTGACATTTTGTTGAGGAACGGAGGCAACAGTGTTAAGATGAAGCATCTGCCTGTCTGGTTTGCGGATGGGGATGGTGCTTTGCAGGGATGTTTTTCCCCGCTGGCCTATGTCTTCTGGATGTTTTTGGAGGGAGAAGAGAGGAACCGTAGAACACTGCACACTCGCATGCAAGTCCTCATATCAGAATCCATCAGAGGGTTGAGCTATGGCATGATTGCAGTTGTTTGTACAGGAAAAAAGGTGTCTTCCCCATAGGCACACATTGCTTGGAAGAATCAAACAGCTACTAGCACTATTTATTTATTGACCGATTCACATACGTATAATTTAGTATTGCCAAAGATGTAAGATAACTTAAACTGTGATAATCAGTCCACAACATACTCTCCCCTGAACAAAGCAGAAGATGTCAGCAATTTTTTTGTTCACATGTGACACATTTACAGTGGCGTAAATGTCTGACTTGAATTCAATCAGCCCCTGTCCTTAACCGTGATTTACATATTGAAACATAAGCATCGCTTTTACTTTTCACCAGCACAGGCCAGCATTCAAACTGAATGAAATTGATTGTTTATATTGGAAAAAGAAATGCTTTATTAGTTTTGCATTTATTTGTGAGTCAACCTTAGGAACAAATGTTGATTGAATCCTGGCTTCTGTGAATGTTTAAATGTAAGAAATGGAGGAAAAAAAAACGATAACACTTGAATTTGTTACGCCTAATCAAAGACAAAATGCTCTGCGGTTAGATTGAGTAGAGCTTACGGAAACATTTTTTTTATGGGGCTAAGGCAGTGTTTTGATGAGTTATTTTTTTCCAACCTCCCGAAGCGGACACCACAACACAACGAGACTATTCTTCCAGTTTTAATTAAACACTTAAAGGAGTGTGAAGCTTTGGTAACAGTGAGAGCAGCCGTTTCCACCCCCTGTCTGGGAATAAATGGTCTACCGTATTCAATTACCCAGCGCAACTGCTCTCCTGCTGATTGGAGCATCTTTGATGTATCTCTGAATTCACATTGGTCAAAACTCATTAAAAATTGGCTCATGTAAAGAAGAAAGGGGAAAAAAAGAGAGAAAATGGCTCATTCGCCCGCTCCCCGCACGGTTCCCCCGAGTGTCTCTGTGGCCGCGTTTCCAAATCTCCGCTTCACACAGCTCGCGCTCTCGCTCAGAACGCCTGGCCCTCCACAAAACAGCCGTTTTAATTACGCTCCTGTTCCTCTGCGCCCGTTTCGTGCCGCCGCCGCCGCCACCACCGTGTCCCCGTGAGAATGGCGGGGACGGCGTTTAGTCTCATTTAGTGAGCCAGATCTAAACACGTCGCGGCAAGGGAAGTAAACACAAAGTTTTGTGGCTGCCTGGAGCCGGGGACAGAGAGAGAGAGAGAGAGAGAGGAGCGAGAGGAAGGGAGAGAGGGTGAGTGACACCTCCTCCATCCGACACAGACGGCTGTGAACGTTCCATCTGTCAGCGTTCCAGAACCTTCCTCACGGCCCACGTGCTCCGACGAGCGTGATAACCCCACAGTTTGACATTCCCAGGATGAATATAGTAATGGGACTGAGACTTACTTATCCTCCAGGAATGAAACTAACCCCCTCCCCCAATCCTTGAATCTGCCAGGCTGTGTTTTCCGCTAATGAACTTTGCGGACGCCACTGGGCATGTGCGAGCGTTGTGGCTTGTTCTCCGTGGCCTCCCCTGACGCTCCTCTGAAAAGTCGACAGTCAGTTGTTGTTGTTTTTTTCCCATCGCTTCATTTCTCGTTTTTATTCCCATCGCCTCGGAAACGCCAGCCTCTTTGCCCTGCCAAAGAAACAAGCTGTTTCCCGTTTTATTTGCAATGCTCAAATCTACCAGACAGTCCTCTCCTGTCTTATTACCAACGTGAACAATACCGCCAGCTACCGTAAAACAAACTCCTCCAGTTAATTAGAGCCGATCGTTAGGGTCCTTCAGTTCTGCCACTCCGAGCGCTCGCCGGCGAGTTCCCCTCTCAGAAGGTGAAAAGTGCATTTTGTGGATGTAGAAGTCAAGCTTTGTTTTTGCTGCCTTATTTTTTGTGAGTAAACTGCAGTCTCAGTGTAATGAGAGTGCTCCCGTTGTTCCTGCTCTGGACTCCGATGCCGTTGTTCAGGACGGGCCCCCAGCCCAGGGGACCCGTGCCCTGGATCGGGTCAGTAACCCGAGCCACCGACGCCCGGGACCCCCAGCCATCCCCTCCAGGGAGATGGGCGGATCTGTTTCACAGCTGACTGAGCGAAACGGGCCGGGTCTTCCTCTCAGGTCGACCCGGGGGGCCCCCCATCCGGTCTTCGCCCGATCACCTGAGCGTGGGGTCACCTGAGTGCCGTGAAGCAGTGCTGGTCATGCCTGGAGCACTGGACACTTACTCAGTGACGGGGCACAGGAAACGCCCAGGGTCACCCCCGCGGGCGGAACGCAACGTTCCCTACCAGCTGGCTGTGTGTGTGCTGTAGTTGAGAGCCAGGTTTACAAGTGTTCTTCCTCCACTGTTTATCTTGTACAGGGGTTTGGGCCAGTCATCTGAGTTAGCTTAGATATGAGCGCTCTTTGTGTGTGTGTGTGTGTGTGTGTGTGTGTGTGTGTGTGTGTGTGTGTGTGTGTGCGCGCGCGCACTCGTGCGCATGTGTGTGTGTGTGTCTGTCTGTCTGTGCACAAGAGAGATCCCCATTTTGGTTGCATTTCTGATCAATCTGCCACAACGGTGTGTTTGAATTTCACTAGAATTACATTTTAAGACTGGAATAAAAAAAAAAAATCGTTGATGGTATTTGGCTGGAGGTGCACATAGGGGCCACCCGGTATAAGTGACAGTCTCTGAAGTCACTTCTTACAGGGGGGTGGAGTCTGGCTCTGTGATGTCACACGAGATGTCTCGACTCAAAGCGAGATAAAGCGGCAGACATACCATTCCACTCGAATTAGTCATGAAACCCTATTCCAGCAGGCCTGTGGAAAACTAAAGAACAATTGTTAGCGTTATACAGCGAGTGTTTATATAGCCTTTTTATCTTTATGAACTCCGTCCAAGACTGAAACCCAATGCAAAGACTTCGTACCAAGAGCGATATTTCCAGAATGGTGTTTTTCCTTTTTTTTTTGTCCTGCCAGCGCACCAGATTACAGTGTAAATAGGAGGGTCATGTACAGCTTAATGTGTTTAAACACTAACGTGTTGAAAACTGCAAAAAATGACAAAAGGATGGAGTACATGTGAAACAAAGCGTAATGAAACTGATGAAGTGTGTGTGTGTTTGTGTATGGTGAAGTGGTGGGAAGTTGTGTGAAAGAGGGGCAGAGAGAGAGAGAGAGAGAGAGAGGGGTGTTTGTTTTAGAGGGTTCTGTTGTGATGGCCTGAGTTGTTTTTTTTCCACCATGGGATGTAAGTTTGATACAGAAGTAGTATTAATGTCACTATGTTTATATGGGATGAAGGAATGTAGGGGTTGTGTTTCCATTATTCTGAAACTCTTTTCATTTATCCTGGAGTTTACACTGATATTTCCAGAATGGCAAAGTTGGACAGATTGGCATTTCAGTGTGAATGAGCTGTCTAATATTGTAAGGGAGAGGGGTACGATTTCAGCTTGATGAGATTTTAGCTGTCCTTTAATGAAAAGCCACCGTGATTTTGGGCTTCTGCCGGGGATTAATTTGAGGTTCAGATGCATTCCCCTTTATGCCACCTCAGAAACGATACCCCTTCTTTGTGGGGTGTGACAGAAATCCCAAAGGATAAAGGCTGCCACAGAAGCCGACCCGCTCGCCCCCCCACCCCGTCCCAGACGCGGTCACACACGGCCCCTGGAGCCCGTCTTTCAGTGGGGAAATGGATACCTCTTTTGTAACAATGCAGACAGGTGGAACCTGAGGTGAGCGGCGAAGGCATTCATGTTGCGCATTCCTGGGCGGGACCCCGACAATGAAACAGTGTGAGATATTGTTACACTCTGCCGTATTGGGTCACCCAATTGGCTGGCCCGTGGTGGCTGTCTTTTTTAAAAAATTTTTTAAAATCTGTGGGCAGATCTGTTTTCTCTCGGGTTCCTTTGAATGCCATTGACCAGAGACGGGTGTGAGCCGGTCAGCCCACCAGAGCTTCCACGCTGTCCCAGTTCCTCATCCTCGCCTGAAACCCCCTCTGCACCCCTTCCTTGTCCTGTGACCCCCTTTACATCAAGCTTGAAGGGATCCCCCCCAGCTCACTTTGGCCCATTGACAAGCCTCACTTCCCAGCTGCTTGTGAGGTCTCTAACAGCGTGCCTGGTGATAACTGTGCTCTGAAGTGACATAATGGATGTGCAGTTGGCCGCGCAATTAAAAAGCGGTGGGTAATTCACCTGCTCAATTGGTAAGCTGTTCACATTTCTGGTGACTTCATATAAGGTGGATGGAAGCAGCCCACCTCCTTCCAGGTCCCCGCTGTTTCAGGCATGCAGTTGACATGTCCTATGAACGGCTAGCGGAATGAGACAGGGTGCAAGGCCTGTGATTGGTCAAGCATGTTCCCAGCAAGCCCTGTGTGGCGGGTGCTGATTGGCCAGGGCCGTATCCCGCGATCGCCTCTTGCACTGACTCCACCAGGCTACCTGCAGGCGCGGTTCTGCTCTTATCGCGGCCGTAAATCCTCCTAAACTCCCCTTAATTGCAGATTAACGGCATTGTAGATAGCACCGCTCCCGCCAACATCGCCAAACATCCGCGCCTCTTATCTGCACCCGAGCGCGGTGAGCTGAGCGGGGCTTATAGGGGCGGAGTGGTGAGTCACGCGAGCTCGCGCTGCCTCACGCCGCCTCTCTCCGCTGCGCAGGAGACGCCGCGCCCTGCCTGATCTCACGCGCCGTTCCCCTGGTAACCCGCGAGCCGCTGTGCGGGAGAGGACCGGGATTGCCTTTATCAGATGCTGTCATGGAGGGGAAAGGTGACTCTGGGGAGAAAGAGGCCCACTGGCTCCTAAGAGATAAAGTAGTCTTCCCCATCGAGGGTAGGAGAAACCACAGTAACATTGTGATAATACCACAGCACACATCAGGGCCTTTCAGAGCCAGGGAGGAGACCAGCAAGCCTGGAAAAGGGTCAACTCCAGCAGGACGGCTGGAGCTGCTTTTGTTGGCCCCTGTGATTGCCGTTTTCCTGCCGGGGCGACGTCTGTGAGATTGCGCTGGGGGTAGAGGGCTGACAGCCGCCTTTCTCTCTCCCCAAACCCCGAACGCTGCCAGGAGGAGGACAGCTCCGAGAACAGGGAGCGGAAAACACATTTCCATTTCCAGTTTTTTCGGAATCAGTGGAGCTCAAATCATAATCGCTGCCGGGTGGCACTTCTAGCTTTTTTCCCCTTCCCCCTCTCTCTCTCTCTCTCTCTCACTCTCTCTCACTCCCTCCCTCTGCAGATTAATTCAGCTCAATGTAAATTGTAATAAAAATTTAATATGTATGATTTTGCCCGGGGGCTACACAGGTTTTTCTAATTGCGAAGGGCAGCGGTGACGGCTTTGACGGGCGGGTTGAGTGCACCCTGCTGGTTTCGATGGAACCTGCTCCCCGCTCCCCGGTGCCCTCTCCTCGCTCCTCCGCTCCTGCAGCGTATCGATCCGAGCTGCTCAGACACATTTTCATTGAATCTATGACACCGCTGAGACCCGGAGGGCGCAGCCGAATATTGATCGGGTTGTAAATTGCCATTGTTTTTCTCGTTTATTCTGAGGGGTCTTAAGAGCAGCTCTAGCTGTGGTGGGTAGTCACGGGGCCCCCGTGTTCGAGTTGTCGAGTGAGTATCGCCATTATCGTTAGTGTCATTATCGGTAATAGCTGATAATAGCCACGAGCGGCTCTGTGTCTGTCCCGCCCGGGTGAGGCGTGGTCGGGCTGGCTGAGGGAAGGGTAACGTCGAAACGTGTTGTACGCCCCCGGGGGGTGGAGTGCAGCCAATTTGTTCTGCATTTACTTACAGAACATTTATTAGTTCCACAAATCCTTTGAGCCTGGTTTCACTCCTTTGTTTCTCTCTGGTACAACTTTGCTGCTGTGAGCAGGTACTTTTCTTTCCCCCTCCCACGTTCCCTTTGATTGGTCACACCCCAGGTCTTAGCCAATGGGGATTGGGGGCTGCAAAGAGAGGCATTCTGTCACGTCTCCATCTTCCTCTGCCTCTTCTTCCTCCCGTGGAGCTGTGCCCCTGTTCTCGTTCCCCCTGTCTCAGACAGGAAGGCGCTTGTCGTTAATGACCCGGTACCTGAGCGCACGGTAACCTGCAGGTGACAGGTGAGCCGCTCCTCTCCTGATTGGCGGGTCCTGACTCACTGCTGCTCTGCCCTGTAATGTTCCTGCCGGCTGATTGCGCTTTGTGACAGCGTGTCTGTGGCACGCCGACGGTCCCTCGGCGGGCAGCGGTCTCTTTTGCTGCGGTCAGGCGTCTCACCCGCTCTGTCTTTCCCACAGACATTGTATCCTAAGTGCCACTTACAAGGCACCTGGGGAAGAGGGAGATTCCTATGACACAATGAATGACACAATGATGACACTCAGGACAAGTGTGTGCTTGGGCTTAGCAGCCGGTGTTTATACATGTGTTTCCTTAGAATGGCCATTGTCTGGGTGTGTGCTTGCTGAATTCAGCTGGACATTTTCCCATGGGCAAATTTTCAAGTTCGTATTGACCTTTTGTTACGCAGAGGGGAATTTGGAGTCCCAAGGCTGTTATGTGTTATTCACAGATAACCAAGCTGCTGGAAATATTGCACAACAGTCTGGGATGCTCTTTGTGGAGAAAGAGTAGAGTGAGCATCAGGCAGTCCAACAGTGTGGGTCCATGTGTTTGTTCCCTTTCCTTTCCTTGTTGCACACCTTTTTCTCTGCCCCTCCTCTCCTGCCTCTCTGTTCTACATCCCTGCCATTCTTATCATCCACTAACCACTGTTTTCTGTTTGCTTCCTATTCCCTGCTCCGGGCTCCTGTCCGGAGCTGTAGCCCAAGCGTCTCATCTCGTTTTCCAGTCCTGCTACCTCGCTGCCCTGCCCATCAAAGCCAACTGCATTCCAAGACCCGGACATCCTAGGAGACATTCTTATAATCACTCTACTGTTAACTGCTATTGTTTGTCAATAACAAATGTACATTGCATAATATTGTGTCTAACTCTATCTGCCCAGTGCCGGCCAGAAGCAGATGGGCCCCCCCATGAGCCCGGTTCTGCTCAAGGTTTCTTCCTGATAGGGAGTTTTTCCTTGCCACTGTTGCCTTGTTGGCTTGCTCTCAGGGGGTCTCAGGCCTGGGAACAATGTAAAGCTGCTTTGTGACAACTTGTGTTGTAAAAAGCGCTATACAAATAAAAATGAATTGAATTGAATTGAATTCCCTGTGGTGGAGTGTCACACCTGAGGTACATGGAGGAGGTGGGAGGGGGTAGGACTGCAGTGTGGAGAGAGAGGTCCGTTGGGTGTGTCACTGTAGCCCGTGCGGAGTGAGTGGGAGTGGGAGCTCTGGGACAGGACCAAGTGAAACAGAGCAGCGCTTAAAGTGGCATGTGCCGTTGCTATGGAGACTGGGAGGGGCGCGGCTTTTCGAGCAGGGCTTGCGGTGCCACGCCTTGCGGTTCCTTCCGAGTTTACGGTGGAATACTGCCTCTACTGGCCATGCACGCGTTTGCCATTTGCTGTGTAGCACACTGCCTGGGAGTATTGCTGTGTTCAGCCAGTGTCACAAACCTCACTCAGACTCTGACAGTGACTGCTGTGGTCTCAGCCAAGTGAAGCTGCCATTCAGTACTGCACTTCTTCAGAAGTAAAGATCACTCTCACCAGTTACACAGTCACAGAAAAAACAAGCTGTGTTATTATTATTATTATTATTATTTCAATGTTGAGTGTGGAAGAAGCCGTATCAGTGAGCAGAAAGGTGAATTTTACCAGCATTGGTCCTGATTGAAAAGCCAGCGTGTGTTATAATGGTCTCTCTCGGCTCGGTTGTTTGGGGAGGTCTCATATCTCCATTGCTGGGGGGGGGGGGCAGTGGGTAGTGGGAGAGGAGTGGGGTTTGCTTTAATGATCTCCTCAGCGAGTGATGTTAGCTCCACCGCCTCCTCCGGGTTCATCCTCAGACACCCTTCTGATGGAGTGTGTGTGTGTGTGTGTGTGTGTGTGTGTGTGTGTGTGTGCGTGCGTACACACATGTGCGGGGAGTGGGAGGGGGAGTG